>NC_072737.1:32380994-32495135 GCF_026930045.1 Uloborus diversus | reverse complement strand
CAAAAAGTACAGTTTTACTTAATGTTACTTAACTAGTATAATTCTAATCAAGAGAAGAATAAATTTGATTCTATTGCAAGAGTTTTTTGTCCCCTTTCTGTCAAGAAAATTATCTCCAGTTTTGCATTTGTATAATATTAATATTGAGCCCTCTAGAGCATCACTTAAAATATGAGTTCAGTGAGAATTATTGTTAACAGACAGTTATTGAGCAGGAGTAAGTTTTATTCCACTCGGGGAAAAATTGGAATTTTTCTAGCACAAAATATTGTTATCCTTTCCATTGTAATGCTTTTTCTTCAAACATTTTTTTATGTTCAATTTCTCCCTGTAAAAACAGTAACTTTGATAAATGCAGGAAGCTGTATGATATTAATGTCTCTATATCAAGTATTATTTGCTACTTTTCTCACTAAAACTATAAATTTATTTTTGTATGACATAATTAAATAAACAATATCAACGAACAAAAATGTTTTAGTTTAATATTGTTTATTTAATGGGTGTGTATACATGTTCACACACAATTTTATTAATGCAAGAAAAGAATTGAAAAAAAAATCAACTTTCTGTTCAAAACTTTCCGTTGTTTAATTAAAAAAAAAAAAAAAAAAAACCTGAAAGTTTCTGCCAAAAAGATATAGTTTTAAAAATTTGGAGATAACCAGTACACATGGTAGATAAACCCCTCCTCTGTCTTGAGGCAAGAGATAATACTAGTAGCTCTGGTAGGTGCCACTGTATAGCATGATTTAGAAAAAAAATTCAATGAAAGCCTACTTAGGACGTAATCTTTATAAGCGTTTTACTCAAAACTTGAAAATTTCCACTTACATCCCTTTGCTTCTCACCGCCTCAATTATAAAAATCACATCCTTTTAACAGCTAATGTTGAATGTAAGTTTCTGATTGGAAAAATTTGCACCTGTTTTTGGGCAAGAGCTAGTAATAGTAGCTCTGGAAAGTGCTGCTACACAGCAAGATTTAGAAATCTTTTCAATGAAAGCTTACCTACAGTTTGAACTTTTCTTTACTTAAAACTTAAAAAAGTCCACTAATATCCCTTTGCTTCTCACAACCTCAATTAATGACATTTCTTTTTACTAGGCTGAAGAGGCTGCTAAAAAGCAATTGTTGTTGTCAAATTTATTAAAAAAGGAGATTGACCAGTATCGTCGTTTGGTAAGTTGTTTTTATAAGTTGTTACTGTCAAGTTTGGTTGATTTAAATTGAGTGTTTTTTTTTAATCATTGATTAAAATCTTTTAATAAGTTAAACAAAAAAAAAAAAAGAAAAGATTTGCTGTTTTAGAATGTGTTTTTCCAAACATGAAGTATGTTGCATTTGCTACTTTAGCTTTAATTAAGTTAACTATTCTAGGCCCCTCCCTGCTTATCTATGTGTGCGATTTGAATGCTTTAAAACTAAATTATGCTTTGATAAACTAGTGATATTGCTGTCATTCTTCATAAATGAAACAAAAAACAGAGTAAAAATTGCAGTTCTTTATGTTCTAAACGACTAATTACAATACACTGGTGTGCAAAAATTAAGGACGGAAGTCGAAAAATTAGCATGTCAGCTGAACGAAGAGGCAGAGCGGACAGAAAGACCAATCAGGAGATTAAGTAAGGTGATGTACGGTAGCACATGTGCAGATATGCAGGCAGACGTAATGGGGGAGGGTCTGAGTAGTATAAAGCATGTTGTCGGTGTAAGATCAGTATTTCTGGCAAAGAGATTGCACGCCGTATAGCAGTTAAAATCACACCGAGTTGCTGCCTCAGCGAGAAATGGCAAATAATCAATCTGTTAGACGACATCTGGATGCTTTTACCCAAGGTCGAATCATCGGGAAGTTGGAGGAAGGCCGCAGTGTGACAAGTGTGGCTGCAGAGTTCGAAATTGCCCACAGCATCGTTTCACAACTTTGGAGGCAATTTCAAACTACAGGAACAGCTATCCGGGAGTTCAGTAGTGGTCGTCCACGAGGAACCACACCCGCAGATGACCGGTATATTGTCTTACAGGCCAGAAGAAACAGGCAGCAGACAGCGGGAGAAATCGCTAGATACGCGACTGGACGACCGATATTGCGTTTTACCGTGTCCAGAAGACTGCCCGGTGGTGGTCTGTTTGCACGGCGCCCTATACGGGGTGTACCTCTAACGCCTGCCCATCGGAGAAGGCGTTCTCTGTGGGGCCGGGAACACCGGAATTGGAGAGACAATGAATGAGGACGTTTGCGCTTTACAGATGAGAGCAGATTCAGTCTGAGTAGCGATTCTCATCGCATACTCATCTGGAGAGAGCGGGGAAGCCGCAATCATCCCTCGAACATCATTGAAAGGGACAGGTATGGAGGTCGCGGTGTTCTCGTTTGGGGAGACATCATGCTTGGTAGTCGTACAGACCTTCACATCCTCGACGCAGGTTCAGTCAACGGGACCCGTTATTGTAACGAGATTCTTCTTCCATATGTGCGTCTTTTTAGAGGCGCTATGGGTCCAAAGTTCCTTTTCATGGACGACAATGCACCATGTCATCGCACAGTAGCTGCCGAACAGCACTTAGAGAGTGAGGATATTGAACGTATGGATTGGCCGGCACGATCTCCGGATCGCAATCCCATCGAGCATGTATGGGATTTTCTAGGCAGTCGCTTGGCAGCTCGTACCTTACCACTAGTAACGATTCGGGAGCTTCGATTGGCGCTGCAAGACGAATGGGCAGCAATGCCTCAACAACTCATTGACACCCTCATTCTCAGCATAGGCAGACGCTGTGAAACCTGCCTAGCAGTCGGGGGAGATCATATCCCCTACTAAAGACCGGATGTTTCTTGCTGGACACCCATCACAGGGATGTTTCGGCCTTCAGTCGCATTGCGCTCCATGTTACTTTTTCAATAAAGCTTCTTTTTATCCCTCTGATTTCTCTTTTAGTAAGTGTTGCTTACATTACACATGTCCTTACGTATTGAGGATCTTATGGTATTAAATGTGTTGATTTGGAAAGCTTTTGTACAAAGTTATATTGAAAAAACCGTCTCGTCCTTAATTTTTGCACACCAGTGTAGTTCTGCTGTGGCAAATTAAAGTGGAGTATCTGCAGAAATGAGTTTGTGGGATATTTGAAAAAACGAGTTTTGGATTCCATACTATAGTGGTGTGACATTGATGTCAATGTTTTGGAAACATTGATTATTTTGTTCAAATATCTGTTTTATAGTTGAGGTTTTTTCCGATGTCACTGTTACACATTTCAACAAAAAAAAAACTTCTTAAAAACATGTGATAATTCTACATATTAAAAAATTTTCATTGTTAATCAGTAGTGCAGTATTTATCTCATTGGAAAAAGCATTCTGTAATTACCATCATTGTTTCACAATCAATGTTTCTTAAACACTGAAGTCTTGCATTTGCCGTTTTTTCGAAGTCAATATTTTAAGTTTCTCCAAAGATATATATAAAATGCAATAAGAAATTAGACATTTTTTTTTTTTTTTTGGTCTTCTGTGATCAAATTATCTTTTACTGGAACGTGAAGTAAACTGACCAGGACACTGGGATTTTGTCTGAATCCCGGGAATGTGTCGGTTAAACCGGGACATCCGACAAGCCTATCTAATGATCGATTGAATTGACTTAATATATTTTTAGATTTAAAAAAAGTTAACTTTAAAGACAGCTTGTATAAGTCATTGCTTGTTCAATTTCATACTACAAGTGTTTAATAACCATACATATACTTGTACTATTGTTAACACTTATTTATTTTATTTGTACTATTTAAGTGTCCTAATCTAAAAATATTTGTATTTCAGAATGAAGCTAAGCAGCTGAAGGCGAATGAAAATAAAATAAAGTATTTCTTAAGAGATGCAAGGATGCAGTCTGCCAACATGAGACATTACTGTGATGAATTTCACCATGAGATGCAAAGAAAAATGCGGAAAAGAAATTATTCTGAAGAATTGGTTTGTGCAATATCATATCTTTTCTCTTTAGTGGCTAAATTTTAAACTAACTTTTCTCTGAGACAAGGGTGGATTCAGGGAAGGGTCAAAAGGACAGCTGACCTCCCTGTAATGAGAAACACTTTTCATCAGTTTAGCAGCCATTAGCAATAAGTAGGAGAATGTATAGTGTTAAAATGTTTCCATAAAATGAATTTAAATATTTTATCTTTCCTTAGTATCATTATTTTTGAACTTCAATTTTGTAGAAACTAAAGGTTTAAGTTGCCATTGACCAAATTGAAGGAAATGTAAAGAAATTCAATTTAAAAATTTAAATCATGCCAGGAAAAAGTATAAATTAAATTTGACTGGAAAATTTAAGAGGGTACGAGCATGCACAAAAAAAAGCAGAACTTGCTTTTTTTTGTAAGCTGTTTTAATGCCTGCTCTTCATAAGTTCACATCCTATTGCATTGTAAAAGGGTTCTTTTTACAATGCAAACTCCGAAACGCATGTTTGAAATACTTCTGCTTTTACATATTTGTACTTCTTTTAACTTTATTGTATAACATTTTAATGCAACTTTGTTACACCTTTCTTGGTTTCATAGAAACAAAAATTTTCTTGACACATTAAATGTAGTAAATCTGTAGTTTCATTCATTTGTAAATTTATAATTTAAACATGAGCAATTAATAAATTGAAATATATGTTTTTCACAATAATTTTCATTTCACACACATATAGGTAGTTTAATTAAATGTTATACAAATATGTGTTGATATGCAATTTATCTTACATTTAGTTCAAATTATACTTTGTTTTTCTTCCAATTTATTGGCCACTGAAACTTGACCCCCTTTACAGACATTTCTGGATCCAACCCTGCTCTGAGACAATTTTTATGATTCCTTTTTCTTGTTAGGGGTGTCATGCAGATTTTCTAGCTAGCCAAAAACTTACTTTTATCCACCATTACTAATTATAGAAATGTATTCTTTTTTATTATAATCCATTATCTTTTATCTCTTTTATATTTATCTGATTATAATATTTATTTCTCAAATGAGGGTGAATCGACCATTAGGTCATTTAACCACGGACTTTCAGTATCTCTCGTCAACACAATTAAAATTAGTTAGTGTGGAGCAATCGTCCAGATGAGCAGCGTCCATGACTTGTCCAGAGTTAAATAAAGTGCAGGTTGGAGAATCTGCTAGGTGAAAATGATACAAATAGGCATTGAGACAATCGTGTCTTGTTAAAAGTCTGAAAGCAGCTCGAGGAGAATTCGGGGAACAGTGAGATGTCTCGTACAGTTTTCTCTAGGGTTTACCCTCGTCAGCCTGTGAAGCAGCTTGACAAAGCGCATTTCTGTACAATCTTTTAATCTCCAATTCAGCAGAGTGGAGTGGCAAGGCACCACAAGGCCTTTGGAGAATACTAGCCCCTTTTTAAGCCAAGAAGTCAGCCTTCTTATTTCCTGACAGACCACAGTGGAATAGTACCCACTGAAAAGCTACCATTTTCCCGGTACTCCTCAGGAGTTTTTTGCAGCTTTGTATGTGAGAACTCGCCCAGAGCCGGTAAAGCAGAGGTCGAGTCTGAAAGTATTACTGCTATTTGGATAAGATGAAAATCAAATTGTGTTGTAAGGCCACATGAATGGCTTCTAGTTTTCCATTGAAATGGGTTGTGAAGGGTCCAACATGTTGATAAAAAGAAAAATAGTCACAAAATATTCCAGCGCCAGCACTCCAAGGAAATCCAACAGGGACCTAGCAGTACAGATGCGAAGCCATTCGTCAAGAGGGAAACAAGTGTTAATTGTTTCCAAGGCAATGGCGCTGAGTTCAATAGGATTTGTGTAGCATTTTTTTGCGTCCACAACCGAGTCCAGTCTGACATTGAGTTTCAAATGATTCAGTGGATTCGCAATGGATAGAAGTTCAAAGGGAGCATCATTAATGTCATTGTATTGCATGTTCTCACGAACACATTGAATGAAACTCCTCTGAGTCTTCAAATTACGTATTCCACAATAACTGTAATCTCTTCAGATATTGTTTGGGAGTTAACCTAAAATAAAATTAATTAATGCTTCAAAGCTTTAAACATTTGTAATGCAGAATAATTCATGCATAATATGCAATACCCATATTTAACAAAACTGTTTTATGTGTCTCAAACTGTAATGAAAATTGTAAATGATTGAAAATGAAACAAAATATATTTTTAAAGCAGTGTGTGATCAAATGCAACCTATAATTTCTAATCAGTATAGGCCATTCTTTTAGAAGTTACTGAAAGTATTGTACTGCTAAACTGTTTTAAATAACATTTAACAAAAAGTACCTTAGTGTTAATTGCTAAACAATAGGGTGGAACGAAAAAAACAAAGTTTTTATTTTCGAATTGTAATAGTGCAGAAAAGTTGCGATTGGTGAAGACTTACAAAACAAAACAAAAATTTTTAAAATCGGATAATATCTTCCGATCCCGCAACGAGCCTAAAAATTTGAAAAAATGGAAAATTTCATGGGTTCTTAGAGATTTTTTAAAAATTTTTCTCCAACGTTTCTTTTTAATACTCTAAGACGGAAAAGTTACGATTGGTGAAGCCTTCAGAAATTTAAAAAAACATATTGAAATCAAATAATACCTTCTGATCCAGGAACAAGCATGAAAAGTAAAAAAAGGGAGAATTTCATCTTTTCTTAGTGATTAAAAATAAAATTGTTCTTGTTGTTTTTTCCCCCGGTGTTACAGGGAAAAGCCTTTTAAAAAACCCTATATTACACATAAACATTAATTTATTTCTTGACTTTTAAGGTATCTTCGAAACATGCAAAACTACCATTCTTTACAACAATGAAACATTTTCAAATAATAGAAAGATATAAAATATTTACAATCCAGTATACAAGTCTTATTGTTTTAAGTGTTAGTTATTGAAGCTAATTTATAATCAGATTTTTTGGAAAATTCGGGCATAATTGATCTGGATTTCAGTGTTGCTCTTATGTAGCCATCTCTTGATTTAAATCCACACACTTTGAGTGAAGCCTCCGTCACTAGCATCACACATCTTTCGACAGCTTGCGTATGGCAGGGGAATAGTTTTATATCCCAGTCGGGTATAGTGCCTGTTACAATAAAATTTTCAATGTCTTTGTTAGGAACTTTTCGAAGAAAAGGTGGAGAAGATAGCTTTGTCGTGTTCCAATTAATAATCTCTGTGTAACCTTCTGCTTCGAAATTTAGAGATGGAATGACAAAGTTTCTAATGCTTTTGCCTTTAGAAGCAGATTCTCTGGCTTTTAAGATGTTTTTAAACGCTCGTTCTCTTATGTGCCTCCTTTCATCAAACACCATTGCCATTAATAAGTTTTCGGGATGCGCAAAGAAAGAGTTTCTTTCAATGACACGGTAAAACAACTTGTTTTAGATTGTCAGGTAAGTATTGACAGGTTTGAATTGTTCTGTAAACATGAATGGCACCGTCTGTGAAATTTTTGTGGTTCTTCATTTCGCTAATGGGGCGTATTAGATGCATACACTGTACTAAGCGGCATGAACAAATATGAGTATCGCGGGATTAAAGGGCCATGTGGACAATTTACAGGCAGGCTCTAGTACTAAAATATCACATTTGTTTTATAAACAAACGTTCTTCCATTTAGTATTTCATACCGAACTTATGAGGATCGTTAAACTAAAAGAAAAAAAAAAGCTAAGAAAGGGCTTAAAGTTTACATTTTTTCAAACATGTAGGTTCGTTGCGCAATCGGAAGATATTGTTTTATTTCAAAAAGATACTTTTGAATTGAAGGATTGAAGTCTTCACTAAACGCAACTTCTCCGTTCTGTAGCCTGAAAAAGTACATTGATTCAAAAATGTTAAAAATTCGGAAAAATCCAGAAATTCTCAACTTTTTCGATTTTTTTTGCCTTGGTTCTGGATCAGAAGGTATTATTCGATTTCAATTTTTTTTTATTTCTGAAGGTTTCACCAATCGTAACTTTTCCGTCTTAGAGCCTTAAAAAGAAACATAAAACAAAATTTTTGAAAAATCACTAAGAAAACACGAAATTTTCCATTTTTTCAAATATTCAGGCTCGTTGCGGGATCGGAAGATATTATCCGATTTTAAAAATCTTTGTTTTGTTTTGTAAGTCTTCACCAATCGCAACTTTTCCGCACTATTACGATTCGAAAATAAAAACTTTGTTTTTTTCGTTCCACCCTACTAAACAATCGTACTGGTGAGACTTATCCATTTCTTATGTTGGTAATTTCAATCTTCCACATACAAATTTACATTCAAAAATAATCAGTTATATTTTTTTCACATTGATTAAAAAATTGCTGTAATCAGAAACTACAATATATGTACATGGCAACTGTTTCACATGAGCTGTAACTTTAAAAAATATTCACTAAATTTTTAAAAATAGTATTTTGTAGTGCTTATAATAAAATACTGATCATTTCTTAAACTTTAGAAAATGTTCAGCATATATGTTTAATAATTTGTTCAGCTCGGTTTTTCTTCTATCTATTCTATCTATTATGTGATGGGGCGGGGGGGGGGGGAGAAGCGAACTAATCTTTTTCTGTCATAATTATATACTCCAACTATAAATTATTTTCTTGATGAAAAAACTAATATTCCATAGATTGAGTTGTTTTCTTTATGGCTTTTCTCTGAGCATTTGCAAAGCAATCGATAATTTTTCATCAATTCATGTTCTCATTAAAAGTTTGCTCCTCACAATTTTTTCTTTTATTTATTCATTTAATTAGTTTTTTTTCTCAAGTAAACTTACAAATTTAGCAACTGCTATACTCTTTTTCTTTAGGTTGCAGAAAACGTTTTTAAAGAAGTTTTGAAGATACAGAAAGATCAAGTACAACAGTTATGTGATGCAGTAAAAGAATCAGATGCTGTAGATGCAAAACATCATAAAAACTATCTTGAGGCTTTAGAGAATTTGTATCCTTCAATGAGATTGTGTCAATCAAAGGGATTTTTTTTTTTTACCACTAGAATTACCAAAAGTGTAATTTTGACCCTCCCCCCCCCCCAGCAAGCTTTTTTTGCTAACTGCTTCTCTGTATTTACATAAAAAGCTTAATCCTTCCTTGACTTTTCCTAAATCATAGTGCTGTGCAATAATATAAAGTTTTAAAGAAAATGTTTTTTTTTTCCAAAACTTTAACTAAAGGGCCTATTGCAGACACATGTCATTTTGACCCCTTTGAGAAAAAAAAGAAATGTAAATACATTTACTAATGCTGAAACATATCCTTGTAAGAACTTAAAGCATTAGTAATGTTTTTGTACATAAAAGGGAGCATTAGTCGCTAGTTTCTGAAATGTAACTGAATCAACTCTGGTCATTTTTAAGGGTATTTTCAACATATTTTAAATACTTCATTACATATCCCTAAAATCTCTGCATGCTTTAAATAAACTGTATTTAATATACATTTGGTTATTTTCAACTATTTTTTAGAAATATATAACATTATATTGGGAATATGCAGATTTCTTCTCAGAGGGTCAGAATGACCTTCGCCCTATTATTAAGTTTGTGAGGACTACTGCAAAATTGTAGTGTTCACAAAATGTTGCGTATTCAGAGCTAAGCAGGAGGTTTGTGCCAGTTTCATATCTTGTTAAAATGATCTATTCCATTCAAAACTGTTTTTACTAAGTGTAAATTCTTTTCTTATAAAATTAAAATTTATCACTATTTTACTGCAACTTATTAATTGAAAAATATACTTCAGTGTTTCATATATTTGTAAATGTTAACGTTTAAAATCATGATTTTATTTTTGTAAATCTAGCTTGATTTACAAAACGGCTTGCTGATTTTTTCATAATATATTTTTACTTTGTGATTGACCTTAAGATTCCTCTAAGATATCAAACTAATTATGCCATGATGACGGAAGCAGTAGCTGATGAAAAAAAAGAAATGGAAATTGAAACAAATGCTATGAAACAGGTAATTACCTTTGAAAATCAAATGTAGGAGAGAAATGGTCATTGGTCAAGTGTTCCACATTCTTTTTTAAATTCTAAAAGTCTTTCCATGGTTTCAAATGTTTCTGAACTTTTAAAGATTTCATTGTTAAAAAACTAATAAAAAGAAAATGGTTGTTGCAATTAATTAAGAAGTTGAGGATGAACAGGACAATAAAGTAGCAAGAAGAGGAGGATACAAATGGGGGGGGGGGGAGGTAAAGGGCAGTATCTGCAGTAATGAATTTTTGATTCCTAAGATACTAAGTTACTCTGTTCTGTGTGCATAGTTTATATTTCAAAATCTGACAAGGCAATAGATGTAATGCACTGTATTGCACATTCAGGCAAGAAGAGAATAGTCTTTATGTTTTCTGGAAACATTAATATCTCATATACAGTGACTCCCAAAAGTGTTCGTACACCTAGGACTTTCAATGAAATAGGTCCAATGCATTGGTTCGAATTAATATTTCAGAATAGGTATTTAATTATAAGATCTATGATCTATTTTTAACAAAACTACATGAAAATTTTTAATAAAACATTAAAACTTATTTTTTTAAAAATCAAAAACCAAAAAGTGCCGGAAATTAAATGTCAAAAAATTGGTACTTTTTAAGGTTATTATTAAGTAGAATATCATGCAGTATCAACAACAGCTTTTAAACGTCTGGGAATGGATTTCATTGTTTTTTCTTTCTTTTTTTATGCAATTTCTGAGTAAGTGTTCTGCTGCTCTTCGATTCTTATTGTTTCTAGTTCGCTTTTCGTTTCAATGGTGTATTTTCGTAATCTAGCCACTAGATATATCCAAATATGTTCCATTAAGTATAAATCTAGCGATCTAGGAGATATTTCTAAGTTTAAGGACAATTTTTGGGGCACCAAACGCAAACGTATACTACTTATCGTTATCTTGATAAAAAGCAAAGTTGTTTCCGATTACCAAATTTTGGGCTAATAGTTTAAAATTCTTTTTTTAAATATTTAAATAAACAGCATGATTCATTGTTTCTTCAAAAAATTCTAAATTTCCAAGTCCTGATGTAGTTATGCACCCTCACACAAAAACACCTTCACCGTCCTGATTAACTGATCCAACTAAGTTCTTAAGATTAAATTCCTCATTTTTTCTTCTATTGACAGATATACAACAATTTAACCCAAAATATTGAATTTATTTTCAACTTTAGGTAAGACATTGTTCCAAAACGTTTTGAGCTTATTTATCATTGATTTTACGGCAGAAAGCGTAAGCTTACTGTTTTTCGCACGAACAAAAAAAATTTCTGCGGGAAGAGTTCCCATTTAATCCAGCTAATCAGAAAACTTGGCGAGCAATTTTGGGTGAAAATTAAACATAAAATGTTTCAGTCAATTCTGCAGAAACTTTTTCAGCACTCAAATGTGCATTTTACATAATTTTTTAACTGTAAACCTCCGATCACGTTTTGTTAACTTTGTCAGTTGACCTTTTCTTACCTTGTTTTCGATCCGATTCTTGTCTTTAAATCATTTTATCAAGCACTTTACTAAAGAATGGTACAAATTAACTAATTTAGAGACATTTTAAATCAATTTATGTCTACTGTGAGGGGAAAAAAACAAATTTCGAATCGCGATTATTGTTTTCTACGC
Organism: Uloborus diversus; assembly: GCF_026930045.1. Lineage (NCBI taxonomy): Eukaryota > Metazoa > Arthropoda > Arachnida > Araneae > Uloboridae > Uloborus > Uloborus diversus. The sequence continues at coordinate 32,483,494 of NC_072737.1, read as the reverse complement.
ATACCTGCCATTTTAAAATATTAAGCATAATATTAGGAAATAAATAAACAAAAAATTAAAGGCAAATGACTTTACAGTGTCATTACAATGTAAAAATAATAAAAAAACCACATATGATAATTTTAATCATGAATTTATTTGAAAATATTTCAGGGTACAATGACTTTTGTGGCGTATTTTTTGTCTCTTCGTTTTTTAACAAATTTCAAAAATAAAATCTGGCAATGTTTTGAAAAAACTACAGGGTTTTATTCAGAATGGCATAGGAATGGTGTGAAAAAAAATTGGACTTTGTATTCGAATTCAGTTTTGCGTTATTTTGGTTTTACTACAAAATTTCAAGGTGTATGAGCACTTTTGGGAGCCACTGTAAGTATCATTTGTTAGGCTTACAATATAGTTGTAGGAGCATTAAATTAAAATAAAAGTCTAAATATCATTAATAGGGTATTAAAAGGTAGGAAACAAATACTTAGGAGCTACTCAGAGCTGAAAGTAGGGTTTCCAATCCCGACCCTGAATCCCATGGGATTCTGCATGATATTAAGCGGGATTAATCCCGGGGGATTGGGAGAAAAATCACACGGGATTTTGCATGTAAACATTTCACAATTTTTGCCATCTATACAGAACATTTTTACAAGTATCATCTGAAATTTTAATCACCTTCCCACAAGAAGAGCAAGAAATTTTTTTTTTCTCATATGATAAATGGTAGATTTACCATTCAAAAAAACAATAAAAATAGAGTAGTTCTGAGACTGAATTGGTATTGGCATTATGAGGTTTCAGTGTTCATACGTTCAGCAATTGCGAAAACGCTTAAAAATTATAGGCCTTTTCGAAAACCATCACTATGTATTGAAACCCGAAAAATTGGGCTTTAGAAGAAATTAAGAAAGTATTACAGGGTGCAAAATCCACTAGAGTAGCCTGAATGCGATGTTAGAACACTTCTGTAAACAGGGACATAAATAGAGGGCGGCAGATGGGGCTTGTGCCCCGGGCGCCAGATTTTAGGGGCTCTAAACTGATAAAGTAAATGGTCAAATTAATTTTTGTGAAAAAAAAAACTCAATACAGGCGCAGGCAGAAAGTTTGCATGGTTTAATGTGGGTAAGAGTGGTAAAGATAGACCGAAAGAGAGCGAAGAGGGCGCAGTAAATAGCATGAAAGTATTTTCTTAGAGTGACTAGTACTTGTTATATAATCTTATTTAAAGAACCTCCCTCTCCGAGGAGGAATATAGGAGCAAAGCTATGGGAAGTACAAAACAGCTGAAATGCTCAAATGTCATTTTTCTACAATTAAACGTTATAAAGCTGCCTACCTAATGTTATAAAACTTCCTCTCATTTACAATGACGAGAGCTTGTCTACCCTACTGGCCTAAGGGAAAATCATTACATTGTTCCATTGGCCTAGTTTAGCTTACAATTTTTCTCATTCTTGGTAAAAAATCTCGCATTATAATAATTGAGATTCAATTTAAAGTGCGAGAGGCTGCCCATTTTTCTTTAGAAAATACTAAGGTTTTTAGAGATAAATTCAGCTAAATTGAGAAATTTCAGATTTAGTTTCGACACATTTTTGCCAGCCATGCAATATTTTAAATATGCTTAATCATCTACTTAAAATTAATGTCTTAGAAATCAACTATTTTTTATACCTCTCAAATTTTGCTTTGGTACTTCCGATGCATTTTTATATTAACAGTACAACCTTATTTTTCTAGCTCCCGTTTATCCCAACCTCCGGCTTATCCGGATCAAATTAGCAGAGTTAAAAAATATATTCACTAAAATGATAATTCTAAATTAATGATAGTAAGAACGAAACTATAAATGTGCCAAATATTCGCTTATTTTGATTAAATACACATGAATACAGGGTGTTTCGTTTTAACCTGAAAGATCTGTATTTTCACAACCTTAATCCTAGATGTGTACTTCCATTTGCAAAAATGTTCAAAATCAGATGCAGAGTTAAGATATTGAATGTTTGAAGCAAAAATAAAAATGAGTCAAAAGATTGGATTTTGGAAGAAGACCTTAGTCCTAGATGTATACTTCCATTTGCAAAAATGTTCAAAATCAGATGCAGAGTTAAGATATTGAATGTTTGAATCAAAAATAAAAATGAGTCAAAAGTTAAAAATTTAACTTTTTATACGGGCCTCAGGTCTCCTTATATTTAGGGAAATAATCTCCATTGAAAAGTATTACTGACTCAAAAAACTTGACATTTGTGCGACCAAAATTCAAGGAGATGTTCCAGGTCAAAGTTTTAAGGAACCATACAGAAGATGAGATTGGAACTTATCGCCTTTTCAGTTGAATGACAGGTCCTCAAAGTAAGAAAAACAAGATATTTATATTTTTCATTGCTATTCAAAAATAAATGCAAATGTTATGTTGTGATAAGCAAAAATACACTACAAAACCTCGAACAATTTCAAAAACCACACTCTATTTTTCTATACACAGATATAATTTTAAACACTTGTTAACTGCTATATTTTCCCCCAAAAGGTGTTATTGACAGCGATTGAAAAGTGGTGTAAGTCACAAAACGCTGCGCTTCATAGGTCGGTGAATATTGGTCGTATTATTTTCCAACTTTTTGTGTTGGAATTATTTTTCAATGGAGATTATTTCCCTAAATAAAAGTTAGGGGACCTGGGGCCCGTATAAAAAGTTAAATTTTGTATTTTTTGACTCATTTTAATTTTTACTTCAAATTTTCAATATCTCAACTCTGTATCTGATTTTGAACATTTTTTCAAATTTAAGTATACATCTAGGGCTAACGGTTGGGAAAATAAAGGTCTTGCAGGTTAAAACGGAACACCCTGTTTATAGGTCGTGCAGTAAATTATAGTCATCTAATGAACTACGTGATGTATTTGGAGTGTCAGTCTGACACCACTGCAGCTGAACTATTAATGACCATATATTTTCTAGTAACAATCCTATGTAATTTTGCTGCAAATGATCGTTTTTCGCTGCTAATAAAACATAAGTCTTCTTATTTGTAAATTAATTACTGCTTATTATCCGTACTAGAGTTTTGATATCAAGCACATTAGGTATCTGTTTTTCTAAAAAATGTTTTTCAGATGTATACTAAATACCAGAGGTGGGGAACGTGCGTCCTTTATAAAAATTAGCTCTTATAATAATTAATATTTAACTATACAGATTGCGACAATTTAAAATGTGTTGCATATAAAATGTTCAAGGTAATGTTTAAATAAGACAATCTGTTCGATTCAAGCTATTTAAGTTGTCGGATTAAAGTCTATATACTAAGTACTAGCAATATTCAATCAATTTCACGTGAAAAACAAAAACGAATAGCTAAATGTTTCATCGGAGTTAAAATTATTTCACACATTATTGCGAAATATTGTTGAATACTGTTATTTTTCTTATAAATGTCTTCATAGTAGTATAATATAAATACTTAAAAATAAATAATTGAAAACATTTCTGTTTTATTGTTTTCATTTGAAGTGATAATTTTAAATTCTCATCTGGATACATTTAAAAAAAAGTAACATCAAAGAAATTGTAAAAAGATGCATGTGGCGGGCATGCGTCCAGGAGACCTCAGAGCACCTTCAGCCTTAAAATGTTGTACAAAATTACTTCGAGCCCCAAAGATTTGAACTTGGGGTTGTTTACTTTAAATTTCTAACTAGGTTTTTTTTTCTTGTAAATTTTTAAGCTAAAATTTCACATAAATTGCCTTTAAAGGGTGAAAGATTTCTCACATCCCTTAATGTTTCATGCTGTTCCAAAAAGATTTTTTCTGCATCAAATAAAGCTTGTAACAATTTTATCAATAAATTAGAACAGCAGGAAAAAGGGTTTCTATTTTAGCGAAAAGTTCTATGCTCAGTCCGGAGCTAAAGAGCAAAATATATTTCTAGAGACCACGAACTTGGAAGCAGTTTTTCAAACGTACAAAACTGCCGCTTTGCAATGCTCAGGAGCCCCTTTGGCACCAGCACCTATAGCTGTGCAAGTTGGTTCAAGTTAGTTTGGAACAAGGGAAAATACTCTTCAAAGCGATTATTTTTTTCAAATATCATCTCATTTATGCATATTTCTATCAAATTATTTTTATATTTTCGGGTAGGAGTGAGATTGTGTTTAAAAAATTAGCTCTTCACTTAAACTCTATTTTCTATGGGAGGGAGAGGAAAATTATCACTTTGTTCGAAACGGAACTCGTAACGTGTTTTTCAATCTGATTCTTTCTGACAGACGATTTAAATCTTCGCGAATCAAATAATGTTGCAAAGCAATCTTCGGCGGTTGGTATGCATCAGCGAGCAGGGCAGGGAGCAGTGTCACCTGATAAAAAAATAATGCAACAAGTTGATAATTGCTCCCTTGAGGAAATACAAAATAGTTTTCCTTGAAAAACATCGTATGTAAAATAATAAATAAAATATTTAATTATTTTTACCCCCTATTGAAATTTTAAAAAATACAATCCAGTGATAAAACTATAAAAACTTATAACTACGTAAAAGTTGCATTTATAGGCTTATCAACACATGCAGCCTCCTTATTTAAAATAATTTTATGATATTTATTTTTAATGGATGGGGGTAGGGGGTGCCAAAACGAGGTCTTGCCCCTGCTCGAAAATGACGTACTTACGTCTCTGTCTGTAAACTTAAGGAATGCACTCGAAACCTTTAACTTACTAAAAGTGCACTAATATTTTTTCCCCGTAGAAGAAAGCAATGAAAAGACCTGACATTTTAAATTTTTGCTCTCTAACCTGCAGGAAGAGCCTATAGATGTCTTTGTCACCATGAAGCTAATAATATAAATGTGGGTTTTACTTTGAAAATTATGCTGGATGAGTTAGCTGTGAAATCTTCAATATTCCGCATGACTCTAAAAAAGGTGACAGAAACACTAGATGACTCGCATGACAGTGCAGTACGTTAAGCTGCTCAAGTTTTTGATAGTCTCTTTTAAGTGAGAGGTAAAATTAGCGAAATTATTCAAAAACTTTCATCAAGATTTTGACCCAGTCAGCGTTCACTCCCTGTTGTAAAGAACCAAGTGCACTGATGTAATAAGCAACATTAATGAAACAAAGGCAAATTGAATAGAATAATACACAAATCAAACAGACATCGTTTTTGTTCAAAACTTGCAGTTGATGAACAAAAACTCTTAACATGACCCCCTCCCCCCATAAGAGAAGAATAATCTAATATAGAAGGTGGTGAAGTTTATAGGGATCTTTTGCTATATGTCCACAATTATTTAATCGCAGCAAAACCAACTGCAGTGGAGCCACATCATGTGTTTTCATCAAGGCCATTTTTTTTTTGCGCAAATATCTTTTCCCAGGCCACACGAGCGATGCTTTGTAAAGATGCATTGAACTTTTTAAAAATACCTTTTGCGTATCAAACGATAGTAGCTAATGGAGATGTGACTTTTTCTATAACTGATATAAAGAACTCGAGATAGAAGACTAATGCAACAAAAGCAATTCTTCCTAAAAAGTCGACTTTTCTTTTTGGCACACAAGTTTAACATTTTGAAGAATTAAGTCAATCCCGCAGGATCCCGGAATCCTGCAGAATTGGCTTCTTACATTCCCGAAATCCTGCGGGACTGATATTGGTGCGGGATTGGAAACCATAGCTGAAAGTTTATTTTTTGAGGGTATGCCCTTTTTTGCTTCCTGAAGTGATATAAAACAAGTGTCCTTCGTATTGCTCAGTTAATTCATACTATGCTGTATTGAAAATGTATTATAAGACTTTTTTTACTTAAATTATTATTTTATTTGTAAATGTCAAAAAAAAAACTCATATTTTCTTATTTTTAAAATTTTATGTCAGAACAATTGTAAAGAAAGTTTCATGTAATAAGAACAATGGCAACCAGTGCAAACTTGCATCTGAAAGTGTGAACCAGACATTGTGCACTAGTCCAAATAGAAAAAAACTTTTTTGGATATTCGAAATTTTAACTTGTTAAAAACTGTCCATTTAGACCCAAATGTTCCACAAAATTTTTTATCCAAATTTAAAAAATATTTAGGTATCCCGCACAAGGCCTAAAGTTTATAGTTTTCTTCAAAAATTAGATTTTTTTCCATACATTTCTTTAATAATCAAAGATAAATTTTAAGAAAAAATATCAAGTTGAAAAATATAAGTTATAAAGTAGATAAATAATGTTAAATAGAAAATTTTGCAAGTGTGCAATATTTAACTCTCACTAATGTACTCAAAAATAGGGATTTTTTTATCAGGTTTAAGTTTAATTTTTTATTTTAAATGTATTCTTTTTTTAATTCATTTGAAAATGTGTTCACTAATATATTTTTCAACTTGATTGTTTATTAAAATTTGATTGAAAAAAAATATGGAAAAATCATTTTTAAAGGAAAATTATAAAATTAGGTCTCAAGCAGGACACTTAAATATCTTTAAATTTGTATAAATATTTTTCTGGTACATGTGAGGCTATAGGGGAAACCTTTTATCTTTTAGCATAATTGTTTTGATACAAAAGAGAAAAATAAGAGGGTATGCAACAAAAAAGGGTGGGGGGGGGGGACATATATATAATACAAGGTTTGTTCTAAAAGTAAGATTACAAGCCTATTCAGCATAAAAACAAACCTTTTGTACAAATTATTCTTACTAAAAATCAAATAAATTTGGTTTTACTAAATTTTAAATTTTTATAATATTAATATTTTATTGTATAATATTTTTCTTGTTTCACAAAATTTTCTGCCTTAATATTATGTCTTTACTAGAAGTGCATATTTATTTTAATTTTTGCGAATTGAACCCTAATTCTATTAATTTTACTAATGTAACACTCTTTACTCTGCCTCTTACTCTACTTACTCTCTGCCTCTGTCTCACAGGTTGCAAGGAAAAGAAAAATGGAATTGCATAAAAACTTGCAGAAGGAAGTTCGAGAAATGCAAAAGAACATAGTTGAAGCTATGGCAGATACACATTTTCGAGAACTTGATGCTGAGCAATACAAATGTAGAACAAGAGAACATTTTTCTCGATGATTGTTATACTCCATGTAAAAATTGTTTTAAATTAATGTAAGACTATGAACTATTTAATTCTGTGATTGATTGAACTGATTAAAAATATATATTTTAGATATTTTTGACAAAATGTGTACAGGAAAGGAAACTGAAGTATCACATTTACTTACACTCACACACACAGGTAGAGAAAGATGGGGCATACCTTGTGTCGTAGTATGTAAAGAGAGGTGACACTTGGTTATAACATTACATTTATTCTCAAAGCTAGTTAAAAATAAAATATCAACAGGAACAAGAAACATGGAACAAGATACGCAACAAGTACACACGTGAGATTCAACATGGCTGATTCATTCAGTTCACTTCTTCATTTTATCTGTTGAGTGGTATTCAATGTTGCCAGATATGACACCTTGGTCCGCTTTTGACTTTTCATCTCTTCAAAAAATTTAAAGAGCAATTTGATTTTCTACAATAAGTTTCACTAAACATTTTTCATCATCTCAGATTTTTTTTGAAAGTGTCAAATAGATTAACTTTTTTTTGCATTAATTTTCTAACAGAATCTTGTAGAGTGAACCAACCTGCCTCATGCGTTGATTTTCTACAATAAGTTTCACTAAACATTTTTCATCATCTCAGATTTTTTTTGAAAGTGTCAAATAGATTAACTTTTTTTTGCATTAATTTTCTAACAGAATCTTGTAGAGTGAACCAACCTGCCTCATGCGTTGCACAGGGTATGTTGGACCACATCTGACAATCAACTTCTATTATAATTGTATTGATAAATATTTTCCAACACTGTAACTAACTTATTTTCTTTTGTGTGTAGAATGAAGAATGTAAAGTTTAAGATCAATGCAATATATTGAATTGATTTTAATTAATAAACTGTCTTTAACTAAAAACAGCAATAAGCATTTGCCATTAGTACACAATTATTTTTTAAAGATCAAAAGAATAATTATTGAATCATATTCTTTAGAAAATAAATGTAAATTAAAGTTCATAAAAGATCTGTTAAATGATATCTGGGAATATAAAAGTGCTATTTCCCGAGCAGACACTGGGGTCTGGAAGGATAAGTCGTATGAGGCAGTGAGAAGGAAAGGGATGTTAAGTGGCAAAATTAAAAATTTGGAGATAACCAGTACACATGGTAGGTGAACCCCTCCTTTGTCTTTGGGCGATAGATAGTACTAGTTGCTCTGGTAGGTGCTGTTATACAGCATGATTTGGGAAAAAAAACAATGAAAGCCTACCTAAAACCTCAACTTTAAAAGTATTTTACTCAAAATTTGAAAATGTTCACTTACATCAATTTGCTTCTCACTGCCTCATATGTCACTTTTAGGCACAGTTACACCAATATTTGCTGGGGGAAAAGTTATTTCTTTCTTCATTGCAGCACATGAAACAATTCCAAAAAGAAATTAATTCTGTTAAACTAATACCATATATTTCATAGAAGAAGTACTATAAAATCGACACCTTTAAGTTAGTATATCTTTGTGTTTTAAAATTAAATATGGAAAATGAAATTAGATAATCTTAAGAAAAAGCTTACCTTTCTCTTCTTTCAATCAATTATTAGTTTTTAGTTTCTATGTTAAAAGCTTGTTTTTCAAAAATTGATCTTAAATACAGGAACTTTATTATAGCATTTATTCCATGTTTTATTCTGTGAAAACAATGCAAAATTTAGAATATTTGAAAATATAAGTAGTAAAAAAGTGCAGAGATATGAAATAATAACTACAAATATTTGTGAACTAAACAAACTTACTTCAAGAAAGGAGTTCAACTCTTTTTCATTAAGTCAAGATTTAACCAGTTGTAGCCTTCCCTGAGATCACATGGTTTGGTTTGTTTCACAAGGACACACACGAAAAAAATTCTCCATTCCTGAAATAAAATTTGAAAGCAATAAAAAGCAAGCTAAACAAAAACATGTTTCGAAACTAGAACTAATAAATTGCACAAATGTTTTTATTTTTACTAACAATTTTGCAAAAACACCGCTAACGCTAAACATAATTGAAAATAATGATAGCAATGAAGAGACAGAATTTGTAACCAACGATTTGTGAAAATTAACTTCCTTCCTAAATTTTGTATCTAAAATTTATGCTGTATTTATCCAAAAAAAAAAAAAAAAAACTTGAATTACTTTTAAATAGAAGTATACAATTTCAATTCGTTATTTGTTTGTTCCAAAGGGGCTTAAGTCATACAGTTTTGTCCTAAAAGGGGTCAAGTAGTTTTTTCTTCTTTTATTTCTAAATGATAATACTGTCATGATTTATTAACCGTGTAATTTAGTGCTACCAGTGTTGCACACTGGAATTTTTCAAGGGGAGGGTCGAGAGGAGAAAGCCCTATTCTCATATCAACAGTAGTATGCCACCAAATATTTTTTGGATTTCAATTATCAGGAACTAAAAAAGGACAAAATAAATTCTTTGATAGATGAGTAGCATTAAATAATTAAATGAATTATTAATAAAAAGTACTTAATTAAATTACCATAAAGCACAATAATTTATGTATTTACTTTTTTCGTAATTCAAAAATGGAAACAGCAAAATAAATTCATCATGGCTAAAGCACCAAGTAATGGATAAAGAAAAATCTCATTTTAATCTGTTATTACAAAACTAAAAACATGATGATTAGTGTTTTCATTTAGTCACAAGTCTGTTTCTATAGGGTCTTTTGAATTATCACAGAACAAAATCTGTTTTTTAAATAACTTCCTCAGATGTAATGGTGACGTTGATTTAATTCAATGGTGCAAGACCATTTAAATGTTCATTTTGTATTTTTACTTCTTTAGTATGCTTTGGCCTTCTGAAAGTTGAAAAAGATCTCTCTCTTTTGCGCAAAATTTTTAAAAGTATTTTAATGTAAGGATGAAATTCATCATAAAATTCAAATGTGGATGGTGAGGAATCATGTTTTAATATCAAAGTTTCAGCTAGACATTAAACTGTCCACTTCTTATTCTTTCTGTTAAAAAAATAAGAGGGATATATAATCAATCGCTCAAGAATACATTACTTAGTCCTATAGGAAGCAAATTGATAGTTATTTATGAGAATAAGAAAGTGTTTTTTGTCCGCATGTATTTTAAAGGGGATGGAAAAGAGAAAAGAAATTTGATTTTTGGTTTATTTAAATTGAAATTATTATTACTTTTGTCTGGAAATATTTTGATTGCAAAAAATATAGAACATATGAGTAATTTTCCAAAAACCTGACATTTTCCAATTACATTTTTTTTTTTTTTTTTTGAAAATAAAAAAGTTTTTAAAAAAATCTGAAAAAAATTACACTAACTCTTTGTTAGGAACTTATAAAGGGAAAAATGGAGGGAACTCACTTTAAATATGATACACTCTACAAAACAGGGGGTAAAGTTTTCACACACCAAGACAGTGACAAACAGTAAGCACCAGCAGGAGAGTGAAAAAATGAGTTTCATCAAAGGTTGTCAAAACTTTAGCCATAGTAATAAAGAAATACCTGTAACCTAAATCAAAAAGTATGTTATTGCATGACAAAGTAAAATCTATGTAAAACCTTCCTTAATGGACACTCCCAAGTAACGAACATCTCTTTGAATACCAGTCGCTTTGTATACGTTTTTTTCCATATTATTCACTCTGAATATCTTACACTCCAAATAACGGAGTTATTTCATCAAAAAAAAAAAAAAAAAAAAAAAAAAAAAAAAAATCAATTGGTATACTGCTAAAATTCTAAACCGACGAATAAATAACAATTTTCACATTTAGTTCTATTATTTGTTATTTCTAATTCTCTAATTTAAAAAAGCACTAGTTCTAGAAAGTTGTGTTCTAATTATTCAAGTCTAAAATTGAAAGCAGCTTCATTTACCTATTCGACAACATTAAAATAAACGAGCTGATGTGTGCATCACATGATTTCCTTTTACTCCAATTTAATGTTAGTTCCCCATTATTGACAATTTTAATGTGATTCAATAGTTTACTCTCTAAATATCACCAACAGTGACCAAATTGAAACCAAATTTTAAAAAAAATACAAAAACATCGCCAAATTTGTCGCCAAGTTGGCGACAAAACTTGGCGACCAAAAGACTGGCGATCTATCGCCAAGTGTCCGACAAATTATAACACCACTTGAGTTTACATCGAAATTAATAATGATTTACCCCCAAAAAGGGGCAAAAGACCCCCTTGGGAACATCCGAATGCAACCAAAAGGGAAGGTGCACAACTAGACCCCACTGGGAGTCTACGTACCAAATTTCAACTTTCTAGGACATACCGTTTTTGAGTTATGCGAGATACGTACATACGGACGTCACGAGAAAATTCGTTGTAATTAACTCGGGGGGGGGGGGGGGGTCGTCAAAACGGCTATTTCGGGTTTCTGTACGTTCCTAGGCATATATCCATGTGTGGTCGACAACCACACTTCCAAATCAGGTATCAGTAGCGGATTTTGCGCCCCCCCTCCCCAAAAGGATAAATTAAATTCATTATTTCATTTATTATTTATATTTTTAATTGAATTCTCTGTAACATATATTTTTTTTTTACAGTTATTTTAAAAGAAGACAAAATACAAGTATGTTTTGAATAAAAGCATTTTTGTTCCTAAAAGAAGTAATACTGGAGTCAGAAGACAGAGCTGCAAAATACATTTAACTCACTGGTTTCGAATTCAAGGGAACGAAATATCGCGATTCGTCCATTAATTCTTCTTTGATGGAATCAATAATTAACAGTTTTAAAAAAGTGTGTAGACGTGCCTAAAAGAGTCATTTCGATCCAGGAAGCTATTTGCGAAGTAACAAATTTCTTTTTCAGCTTATAAAAAATGTAAAATCAAGGAAATCACATGGTTGCAAAACCATGATATTAATGGAAACGGCATGTAGTATCAAAATGTCACCTCAACTGTATCATGGCTTTAAGAATAAATCAGTAACTGCTTTGAAAATCGCTAAGAAGTAGTATCTGAATTCTTCAATAAAACGTATGTGTTATGAAGCTGGGTCATTCCATGCGAAATGAGCAAATCAGCTGTGGCTGACATGTCACAGATTTTAATGAAAATTTTTATTTAGGTAAACCATGCATATCTATGAGGGAATGCAAAGTATGGAAGTTTAAAAACGGTTTGTTGCTTTGTTATTGAAATTAGAAGTTGATGCTTACGCTTAGCCTTAATTTTCAGAGTTCATGGCAGCCAGTTTGTGACGCAATAACTCCATAAGTTACAAACGTACACTTAAAAAATAACTATCTCCACATTTTATAAACAAATCTCTATTGGGAAAGAGCAACGTAAAATTTATTAGGATCTTTTTTTGAATCTGAGATATTAACAAAGATTGAAATTTTGCCAATTTACTTCAGATTTCAATTTACTCTTCTAGCTCTTTTAATGAAAAAATAACAGTAAAAATGATTCAGATTGAAAAACTATCCATAAATAACTGTCTGCTCTAATTTCGTAATTGTTTATGAATTTCTTGATGAAGAAATCGTACTTAAAAAAATCAAAAATTTCCGAAAATTTCATTTTTTCCTCTATTTCAGATTTGTTTTTAAAGATGAGGGAATGCTCTTAATTTACTCAATTTTTTTTTACGTAACACATTCAAGTGTCTTTTAGATGCTACTAAATTTTAATCATTGGTTTCAGCGTATTTTTGTTTCTAGAGTAACTTGAACTAAGATAAAATTTCATTAGTTACTTCTTTTTATTGTAAGTTTAGCAAAACTAACCATTTCTTTCGTGTTTCATTTTATCAAAAGCATGTTTATGAAGTACTTGCTAAAATGTTTCCTTATTTTATTGCGTTGAATTTTCCTCTCCATTCGTGATATAGGAAAAAATAGCTCGTAAAGAACATACTGAGTGTAAAGATATAGGCGGAGGGCTATCTTCTCTAATTCACAGTAGCATTTGAGATTGGGCTATGAGTTTGAGGAAATTTGTTTCATCCATGAATATTTGACGAAGTACACTTCATCCACTTTTGGTTTACAGGGGTCAAAAATGTCATTTTTCTCATTTTTCCGATTTTTGAGGGGTTGTAATCTATAAAGGGTACACAAACACACAGCAACAATTACATATTCTTTTTAGCACGGTTCCAGTGATTAGTTTTTGCCGTATTTCATTTTGTGTTTCCGTCCCCTACGCGAGTTATCCACCTTTGAAATGAGTAAAATTTTTACATTTGACCTTGAACTTTAACCTGTTGCCATTATTTTAATTATTAACTTACAGCTACGTAACTCAGCATGTAAGGCTATTAACTTATGCACTTTAACATCAAAGCTTTAAATTAACTATCACAAATGTAATTTCGAATACATTTTGGCCAAAATGCAAAGGTCTAAAAGTCCCATTTTTGACTACGAAAATCCATTTTGATAATCTCTAAAAAATCAAAGCTCCAGTTGAGAGAAAAAATAAAAGTGGTTTTAAACATCTTTCATATGCAGCTTTAAGGGATATAAATTTCAAAAAAAAAATTAAAAATGGTCGAGCGCACCCATCCGTCGAACCTGTATGGATGACCCATAAAGCACAAAGAAAATGCTAGGTTTCTGAACATTATTTTAAGTTTGGAAATTGAAAACCAATTTCGAGTTTCTTCGAGCAAATAGTAGAAACACAGCTCTAAGTTGTCTGAATTTTCCCTTATTTAAATTTTTGTGTCTATGTGAAGGGGAAAATCATCATTTTACAAAATGTCACTTAGTTTAAAACTGATTTTGAAGATAAAGGAGTTAAAATACAATTTCAAAAGTAAGGTAGTTCCTTTATGATGCTAAGCACATTATTGGGTATTATTTTCAGCAAAGCCAATGCATTCCTTAAAGATTGAGATTGAAAAATAAAATGCTTAGTTATGAGAAAACTGAAATATTTTCAGTTTTCGAAACTCGGTTAAAAGTTAACTGTATGAACTTTGAAAATTTTACTGATATCAGATTAATTACCCTACTCCATAGATTGCAACAACATATAACTTTTATGTTTTAATTAAATAGTTAATAAGATACAAGCCTTCAAAAATGCAACATTTAGCATTAATGAGAATGCTGTTCAATTTGACCAATTTTCAATCGCATGTAACTATTCAAATAAAAATATTAAGCAAAAATATTTTAGATATTTTTATATAGGCATAAAAGGAACCTGTATACCAAATTTCATAAAAATCTGTTACCATGCGACCACCACTTTTTTGTAAATTTTGCTCATTTCGTATGGAATGACCCTGCTATGGTTTTCTTATTTACATTTATGTACCGAAAAGTAGATTAATGGGCCTGAAGTGATCCTTTAAAAAACATTTAATAATAAAGTCATGAAAACTTTGGTATGAAACATATTGTATGCAGGGGGGGGGGGGTGCTATTCATTTTCTGGGCCCCCTCCAAAAATTATTCCTGTATCCGCCCCTGGGGTAAGTTGTTCTTTTTCAGCAACTTTGGGAATTATAACATTAATTATTTTAAAATCTTACGAAATGCAACTCAAAAAAAAAATCTTTATATCAAACGGTTTTTTATTACTCTATTTTAATGTTGAAATAATACTCATTTTCAAACTAAGTATCCAAAATATTTTGAGCTTGATTGAAAAATTGAACTTTTAGCAACGCTTTCCACTACTATTTTGCGGTTTGATCTTTCTTGCTTTGTTCTCTTTTAATTTCTGACTATATTTAGTTCTCGAATGCTGTTGAGCAAACGACAGAAAAAATCTTAAGTATGAAAAAAAAAAGGAGAAATTTATTGGACAGAATGCTTTTACCCAATAAGGCCCAGTGTTCTTTACTTCTACAAAACTAATTGCATCACTGTCAAAATACTGACAATTTATCAATCTCTCACACCCTTCCCTCATTTCATCCAGCGAATTATCTATGCGTATCGAAGAATTCGGCCTCTTTCGTTCGATCTAGCAACTTCAGTCTCGAAAACCACACCGCCCCCATTGTCTCAAGCAGCAGTCTGCGTATAAAGATCTCATGCTCGCTCAAGAAATAAAGACGTCGCAGCGGACGACGCTATTCTCGTTATTCAGACCATATCCCGATATTTGGAGAGGAAAAGCCAACAAAAAGCACGTTCCACGGCTGTCGCAAGTGTGAAGAAAACAAAAGGCCTTCCATGGCGAACGCAGAGGTCACGTCCTGAAGCCATTGTTTGAGCAAAGAGCCGCACCCAGGAACAAAGTTCCGCTAGTGAGATTTTGTCCGTTTGGTGAAGTTCCGAACTCGCGTTTTTATCGCTGTACTTCTAAACAGGATTTGGCATTCATCTAATGCTTCTTGAGTCAGAATTTACCTTCGAGAAGGGGGGGGGGGGGGATTCAGGACTGCCTACCTACAACTAAGAGCAAAGGCGAAGCCCCCTAAATATCGCGAAGACCTCCCTCTCCCAAAGCAGGAGCCCCCCCCCCCCCAAAAAAAGTAAAAAATACCCCTCAAAACAACCCCCCAAAAATTTTAATGGCGCAGTCTGCCATGATCCCCCCCCTTCCTTGGTGGGGGGACCCTTGGGGTATGGATCCGTCATTGAGGGGGTCAATCGTCCTCCCCCTGACTTTGAAAACGTAATGGGTTTACATAACAGTGGGCTTGGTTTTTGTTGTTTTCTAATTAAATTTGCATTGAGCGTATACCCCTTGCTTCCCCTCCGGAAAAATTCGAATTGGCGGACATGGGTCTGTAAGTCCTTAATAAGTTTTTGAAATACCACGTTAAGAGATTGGCAATAATGTTAAAATCAAATTCTCTGGGAAGAGACCCCTACCCCCCTCTCCCTGCTGCACATTATTTTTAAGTCACATGAAAAATTCAGCCCAGCCGGATATAAAGTTACCGATTGTACTGCCGGGGTACCTGCGAGGGGGATAGGGAAGTCCGTGGCGCAAATTGCGCCAATGAAATTTTTAGGGAGGAGAGACAATTTGGAAGAGTTTTTAATCTCATTGGGGGAGGGGGGGCACCCCTGTGTTATGTTTCATATCAAGAGATAGATATCAATGCAGTTTTTTCTTTCAATTCGTGAAAACAATTCAGTGAGCAGTGAAATTTTTGCAGTAATGAAATGTACGAAAACAGTGGAAGGCCGTAATACTAGATCTCATCAAAAACAACCCTGTTGTAAAAATTTCCCCGCCAAGAAAACCTTTAACTTTTCCGTACAAAAAAAGAAAACCTGCATCCTAAACCCAAAAACCGGCAGCCATAAAAAGTTATGATATCTAGTTTGCCCGCCAAGTATCTGCCAAACTATCATCCTCCCTCTTCTCCTTTTTCATCACAGCTACTTCTATTAGAACCTCCTCCCACCTTCAACTCCTCAGAAATATGGATAGATCTTTTAAATTGTTTATCTTGTTTGGCGGGAAGCTTTTCAAAGTGAAGTGATTGCTTGGAAGTAGCTGTGATGAAAAAGGAGAAGAGGGAGGATGATAGTTTGGCAGATACTTGGCGGGCAAACTAGATATCATAACTTTTTATGGCTGCGGGTTTTTGGGTTTAGGATGCAGGTTTTCTTTTTTTGTGCGGAAAAGTTAAAGGTTTTCTTGGCGGGGAAATTTTTACAACAGGGTTGTTTTTGATGAGATATCACATCTTTTTGCATTGATATTATTACTATTTTACTTATTTTTAGAATTGAGAACATCGTCAAAAAATTTTCAATTGAAACAACGCTGTTTTGTGTTTTTAAGGAACAATAATGGCTAGCCTAATTTTACGTCAAGTTATTTTCTGACTATTAAGATTCTATGTTCATTTTGCGAGAATTGGGCGGTTTAAATTTTTTTACAATTCTCGTATCCTCTCTCTGATGCAAAGAAAACTTCTTGGATAATAAAATATTATATTTTAAATTATATTGCTTTCGAGTATTTTACAACTTCGCAATAAATTCGATTACAGTTTCTTTATTTGACAGATTATTTAACATTTTCATGAAGGTTTCTTTAAATGTTTTACAGCTTGAGGGCTATTTTAATCTAGCTTTTCACTTTTTGTTTAATTACATTTTTTCTTATATCGTGGATTATTTTACGTTTTATGGGATAATTTTAATTGTTTGGTGATTTATCTTCTTCTTGATAGAAGTCTTTGACTTGTTTAATACCTAGTTTTGTTTAAAAGTTCATTTAAAAAACGAAATAACGCATGTTATCACCAAGCAAAAAAAAAAAAAAAAACTAAGCCATTAAATATTTTAAATTTGATTGTGTCAGAAGATCTATACAACTTTACTCGATGTCAAATCGCGGATATCCCAAATTTGCCATAGCGAATGCGCATGTTGCGCGCGGACTAAGCTCATTAAAAGTCTTGCTTAAATTAATTGCAAAAAATTTTACAACTAACAAATTACTGCAAAGCACGGATATCCACACACGTATTTCATATATTTTCAATTCATTATGTGTTGTTTGTGAAAAATCCATTAATTTAGAAAATAAGCAAACCAATAAAAAGTGCTATTTTTCGCTTTCAATTAAAAAGTTATATGTGCCGTATTCATATGCGTACAGTTTCATATAATTTGTCACATAAAATATTGTAATGGTTTAACCCCAGTTTCGTGAAGACATTTAAAATTTCTTCCCTCCATAAATATATCAAAACTGAAAAACAGGAAGAAAAGAAATTTTGTATCGGCGAAACTGGGGGTGGGGGTAGGGGGGTAGGGGGGGTGGAGGACAGCATTCTAATCTTATTCATTAATTTGTTTCTCTGCTTAAGTATAAACAAACAACATAGAATCTGAAAACAGAAAGCTCAATGATCTAATCTTATTCATTAATTTGTTTCTCTGCTTAAGTATAAACAAACAACATAGAATCTGAAAACAGAAAGCTCAATGAGCGCTGTGGCAAATTTGTGATATCCGCGGTTTAACGTCTAGTTGCAACTGTTGGACATGTTTTAGTCTTGATTGAATTTCATTTCCTAAGACAACTTTGGAATAACTGTTACATCTGTTCTAACCTTGTAATTGCAGTCCGAGATAAACAAACCCTATGAGCTGAGAGTAAGTAGATAATAATTTAGGGAAAATTAGTGATTTTCAAACTTTAATTACTCCGGCCCATGATGTCAATGGGGGTTGAATTTTTGTATATGTACTCAATGGCCCCCCAAGAATATGTATACAAAAAATCATTACCGTAGCCCCCCGGGGGGCTGTGATAGAACCCCGGGGAGGTACAATTTGGGGGGTAAAAACGAGGGGGGAAGGGGAGGGGGGGGGGGGTCAAATGGCACAAAAGGCACATCAGTAGGGCACAAGGAATGTGTGTTCGAAATTTCAGATTGATTCCTTTTTTCGTCTGGGCTGTAACCCTGTCAAAGAAAGCGAAAACTTTTTTGAACAGCGATTTTATAACTTTAATACCTGCTCCCCCTGATGGTCCAGGGGATTGTATTTTGGTTTACGGCGTCAGGGGCCACCAGAGATTGAGTGTACCAAAAATCAACTCCGGGGGTCTTCATGGGGCTGAGATACAGAGGGGTGAAAAACCCAAAAAACCTGAATTCGTTCTGTCGTGTAATCTTGTTCTTGGTCGCTTTTATTTAATTTCGTCTTCGGCGGTGGATTTGCTTCTGTTCACTGCTGTCGTTTGGTTTCCTTGGCGGGGCGGGACGCTCCCGCGTCCCGTAATATCTCCTACAAAAGCATTCAGAATGAAATGGAAGATGATAGGAAATAAAGAGGTGTGTGTGTGTGCTTTCTTTTTATTTTAATATTATTATTTTTTACGGTTACGAGTAGAATGGTGGTGGTAGACATTTTCACTTTAAATTGAAATAAATAAATGTAATATTTTAGAAGTTTCTGTTGCATTTCTTTTTTTCTCCCTTTTCCACGGCGCTAAATTTTTATTTCAATACAAAACGTGGAAATAAGCTTGTGGGGGCGTTAAAAATATATCTTTTTATATGATTTTTCAATATCATTTTGGAAACCAGTATGTTGTGGCCATCACGAAACTTTCTTCTATATTTTTCTTTTTTTTTTCTGATCCCTCCCCATGCTTGACGAGGAAGCAATATTCCCAATGAAAACAAAATTACACATGCAAAAACTTGACGACCATCCCAATGTCTGAATTATTGCAAAAGCAAAGCAAAGAGAGAAAATTGAAAGTTATTTTAAAAGCCTTGCTTGAATTAATTACAAATATTTTATTTGTTAACAAACATAAGATGGCAACAGTTAAAAATTTTAAATCATTGAGATAATATTTCCGATCATTTCCATACAATTAAAATCACGGGAAATACGCAGACGACAATCTATTACGATTTATCTTTCTTATTGTTGCATTAATAAAGCTATTTTTATTCAAAAAAAAAAAAAAAAAATCAACACCTCTTGGAGCGATTGGCGTCAAAATTGAACCAAAGCCTGTTTACATATGGATTCACATATATTCCAAATTTCAACCAGAACGTAGCATTACTTCTTGAGATAGGGCACTCACAATGGAAAAAAAGAACGGGCGATTGCGCTACCCCCTTTTTAGCTGTTGACACCAAAATAAAATCAGCTCTTATACCCACTAAGGACTACTTGCCAATAAATTTTTCTTTCATTCCGTTCATTATTTCTTGAGATACAGCAGTCACAATTGACGACGAAAAACGTTCTATAGCTCAACCCCCGTTTGAGTTATTGACACCAAAATTGAATCAGCACCTGTTCCTATTACTGGCAACATATGGACCAAATTTTGTTTGATTCCGCCAGTTACTTCCTGAGGAATAGCAATCACGCGTAACTCAAAAAACGTCCCATTGCTCCACCCCCCTTGGAGAAATTCGCGCCAAAAACCAATGGGCACAAGTTCACATAGGGGCACATATGTGTACCAAATTTCGTTCGATTTCATGCGGTAGTTTTTGCTGTTGAGCGGCCACAAAAAACTGGTCACACACAGACGTGACACACACACATACACACACACAGACAGACAGACATTTTCCAAAAGTAGTCGAAATGGACTCAGCACACCTCAAAACGTTCGAATCCGTCAAAATTCGAAATTCGAAAATTTGCACGAATCCAATACTTTCTTCTATATATTAGATATAGAAGAAAGTAAAAACGTAACTATTTCATGAAAATGTGCTCCGTTGTAACTCATTGAGGATTCAGCCCTTTTTCACTGGCTGCACCTTTTGAGTATAGAACGAACTCTGTTGTACGGTATATGTACAACAGGGTGCATTCTAGAAGCTTTTTGTGCGTGTACCGGTTGTAATTAAAAGCTACAAATAATGCGATTCATCCATATTTTTAACAATTATTGTTAATATTTTTATTTTATTCATTCTTTTTTCAGCTGAAAATGCAGTTTGAATGAGAGAGTAATGCAATTTGTAAATAGGTCATATCCGTCTTTATTGCTTCAGAAGGCTTATTATTTGGGGAATTGTTGCTGTCACGAGCAAGCGAAGGATTATATTGGACTCATACGTGTTAAGAATTTTATTTCATTTTTACCCATTTTTGTTGTTTTCCGTTTCCAGTACGAAAAGTCAGCATGGTTAAGTTATTCATTGATTTCTTTCAAGTATCTTTCCAAAAGTTACATAAACATTTGTGAAATGAAGAAATATTATAGTTAAATTAATCGAAATTCCAAACATGACTGTCACTTAGTTTTTTCCCCCGTTTTTCTCAAAAAATGTTAAAATAGTTCTGAATTCTTAGCTAGAAAATTTACGAAATTAGCCTAACAATGATCTCAAAAGTAACCAAAAATAATTTACTTTCGTAAATTAAACTTAAATTCGGAAATTGGGACGGTCCTTAAGTTTTTTGTGTGCGTAATTTTATTTTTTCTGGGAATATTGCTTTCAAGTCAAGAATGGGAGGGGTCAGATTTTATAAGAAATATATATAGAAGAAAGTTTCGTGATGGCCACAACATACTAGTTTACTAAGTCAATGAATTGCTGAGACATAAAAGTACTGTTAATTTTCCACTTGCCCCTTTATTCGATGGAAATTTATTAATTAGCCTTGTTTTTAAAAGAAACCGTGCTTTCTGATTTTTATGCGAAAAGGTATTTCCTAGGAACTGAACAAAAAGAAAAAAGGAAAGGGGGAAAAAAAGACACCATTTTTTAAAGTTAATCCATTATTACAATTTGTCACCAAAATCGCTGTGTTGTTATCAGCAGGGGCGGCATTTCAGCATTCCATTTGGGGGGTCGAGTTTCTAAAATATGTATTACCTCAGTGTGGTCCCAAACACACATTAGCTAACAGGGAGTGGTCATAAAATCGGTTTAATATGAATAAAAATTAGTGTTTGGAAACAATTAAAATTTTGATTCACTTTCTAATAAGTTATCATACAAAAGATCTCGATACTTAAGTTTTTATACCTTTTGGAAAAGTTTTAATGCATGACTTTTGGAATTCGGAAGAGCAAGGAATCGTGTTACTATAATCGATCAGTGCCCAGTGTTGTGCTGTTTTGCCAGTACAGCTAATAAAAAAGTTTTTTTTCCCTCATTGTGCTTCGAAAATAATTCTCTAATATCCTGAGACATAAAAAAAATCTTTCTCTACTAGCTGAGTTGATTGGAATAGTTAAAAATTAATTGAAGTAACAAAGTTATGTATGAAAACACTTTTTATATCTTGCTCTTCAAAATCACCCAGGCGATTTCAAAAATTCTGAGGGGCTTAATTTTTACTCATTGAATAATTTAGTTTCGTCGGCGCTTTCAGCTTCAATGAGATGCCATATGCCTCCTGCTCTGTTATTCGCTATTCCAGAACGATGAGTCTACAACAAGGACGAAATTGCACTCTTTGGATATAATAACTGTCTTTCGGTAGATTGCTTGTAATTTTCCTGCCTCATACTAAGAATTTTACTCATAATTGAATAATTTTATTTTTCGTTTTCAAAATCCATTCCAGATAATACATAGAGCCAACCATACAGAAAAATAATTATCATCAAATCTTGCGTTAATTTCATTCGAAACTGAATCTATATTTTTATACAAAATATTAAAAAAACAATATTTGACTTCACATCATCATGTGGATTTTTGTCAATTATTTTCTTTTTTAAACAAATTGAATAAAAATTCAAACGAAGTCATACATGCTAAAGAGCATGAACTTTTTCCCCATTGAAAGAGTCGTTTTGCAATAATTCTTCCGGTCGTCAAATCACTGCTTTGAAGTTATAGAGAAATGTTTTTATGGTTTTAACTCTTGAAGACCATCTTGTGTCACTCCGAGATTGCATAATTATAGGGCGCCATAAAAGGTATTTGTTGATATGTTTTTTCTATTATTGTTATTCAATAATCACATGCGTTTTTAAGAGGTGCTATGAAAACATATAATGCATTGAGCAGCTCAAACGTGTTTCTAGCAGAAGAAAGCAATGAACGCTCATTAAATAAATATACAACTTAAAAATGAGCGTAAAAGTGAATGTAAAATATCAAGGATATTTCTTGTGAAAACCATGCAGCCACACCACTTTGCACAGGCCTCTCATATTGAACATGCCATCGTTACACTGAGCACACAAGTATGAATATTTAGTTTATATGAGGAAATGTCTTTAGTTAAAATTAACCATGGTTCTCTATCAGTTTTATATGTTTTGAAAAAGCCGAAAAATATTTCATTAATTTCAAAGTCATCATCCAAATACGAAAAACACTTTTTCTAGTCTGGGAAAGTGTCAAGTTTCATCAAATAGTTACTGAGAACCAGCGAGGTTTTTTTTTTATGAACACACACACACACACACACATTTCCGACATATATAAAATAAGTTCACCCATTTTCTCAAAAAATTTGGGGGTGCTATCGCCCCCTCTTGACCCCCCTATTTGCCGCCCCTGGTTATCAGGTACTGAAAACTGAAATACATATTATCATGAACTAAATCATATTATTGTGCTTAAATTTTCCCGCAGATTTTCGTTTTAGAACTACTACACATATTGCTATTGAGAGTGCATTTTGAAAATTATATCAGTTTTTTTCGTCTGAAAAAGCGATAGTAGCAGGCTGTACTAGGATTTATGTAAAGTGCATCGTTGAATGTGTATTTTTTTGAATTTTTGAAGCTCAGTAAGGGAAAAAATGAAAAGGGAGCGTGGGAGGAGGGGAGGGGGCAGTTATGAAATATGCATACATATTATTTATTTCTTTGCATGTGAGCAGTAGCGCACACAGGAATTTCTCAAAGGCGGAGGGGTACAGGGTCGAAGGTCCCTTAATCATATCGTACTCCAACACTCATCCAAACATTCTTTTGATTTTATCGATTGTCGGAACAAAAAATTAAAAAAAAATTGAATAATTACTTAGCATTATTTAACAAAATAAATTTATGAACAGCAAATCCACTTCCACTATAATATTAAAATCTGTTCGCGTCCGTCTGTCTGTCTGTCTGTCTGTCTGTCTGAAGATCGATCTCCTCGAGAACCGCTGCGAATCGAGAGTCGAACGAGATACTGATCAATTCGAAATTTTCCAAAGAAAACAATAGAACCAATCTCGTAATTGTACGACTTTAATTAGCGGAGATATTAATTAAAACGTTAATTAACATAACGTTATTCAGGAATTTTTATTTCTTTCCTGTTGCCATTTTGCGTATGAGCAAATAAAATTCTAATAATTGTTTTAAAAGAGAATTTTTTGGCTGCTGTCCAAATCTTAAAACAATGTTTCCATCCAGAATTTCATTTCAAATTAGTTTAAAATTGGTTGCTCTATTCGGATATAGCCTTTATTTTATCGTCTGTCCTTTTTTTATTTTTTACATTCAACATTCTTAACTCTTTTCCTCATATAAAAGTTGTTTCTTTAGCTATGTTTATTGATTGTAGTCTAAGTTTATCATTCACCGGCCTCATATTTTGATACATTTAGGATGTGCGACTAATTATGTTTATTTTGTTGAACTTTTTCCCGTTACATGGGTGAGTTTTCGAATTGCAATAACTTTCTTTTTCTTTCCTGTTTCTATTTTTGAAATACAGTTTGTATCGTTAAAAGAACATGTTAAATTAAGATTGTTTGGATTTCTTTAAGTGAAACAGAGTTGAACAAAAAAATTGTTTTTTAGGATTTTAACTAAAGCTATCTTGGAATCTGATGACTTGGTATTTAATTAATGCTTATTGGTATTTATTTAGTCTTGGTGCTTTAGTTTCACATAATCAATCAAAATGTGTGTGTCATTTTATGTAAAAAGATGATCGTAATTGTACATAAATATATCAGATATAGTCTATCAGATTTAATTCAGTTTAAAGTGACCAGAAATTATAGTTGATAATGCATATATTTTCATCTTTTGTGCTAATTGAAAATACTCATAACTTGTATCATTGATAACTATGATTAACGTTAAAGAGAATTTTGACAAAAATATGCTCTACTGGTGTTTTACAAACCTTGCATTACGCGTATTTATTTACTTCTTAGCGCTTTAGAAACTGATGTCAGAGTAATACAAAAACATCAATTGGACATCTCTTTCATTTTTTAAGTAGCCCGTGCAACGCCGGGCACGCAGGCTAGTACTTAATTAAAATGCTAGAAAACGCAAGAATGAATGTCTTTACTTTTCTCATAGTTAAAAATAAAAATAGAGAAGCAAAATCAACATTCTAGAACAATTCATGTTCATATACAGTTCAATTTTGCAGGGGCAGAAAGAGAAAATATGTATATATATACTATTTTCATTTATTAAATCTGAAATTATTGTTTCATTTTCTTGGAATTATTTTACGTACTACATACATAGGATTATAGTCAATTTAAAAAACTCAAGGACCATGGGGGGTTCCGGACCCCCTAGACCCTCCCCTTGTGTGCGCCACTGTCGGCCCTATTCTCAATACCGTCATGTATGAGAAATAACCCAAATTATTATTTTAAGTTTCTCGGTTAAATTATGATGTTTCTTTCACTTAAATCAGTTTTTTTTTCATCTAATGATAATTGTCTAGTGTGGCAATGAAAAAACATTCATACACCTATAAACATGGTACTACTTAGTCGAGAAAAAACGACCAGCAAAACTATAATTCGCTTTTACAAGGTGTCATAG
Organism: Uloborus diversus; assembly: GCF_026930045.1. Classification (NCBI taxonomy): domain Eukaryota; kingdom Metazoa; phylum Arthropoda; class Arachnida; order Araneae; family Uloboridae; genus Uloborus; species Uloborus diversus. The sequence goes on along the minus strand of NC_072737.1, from coordinate 32,458,256 downwards.
CAATGAGGTCGTTCCCAAAATTTTAAAAGTATTTTTTTCTGAATGAGCATGCTTGAAAACATAGGATCTGACCATTTTTTTAAAATAATTTGTTTAAGTAAAATATTTTTAAAAAATTGCTTAAATCGGTGCGCTTTTATTGTTTATGCTTCTGCCGATGACATCACAAATGATGAAATGCCATTCAGTGTTGCTATTCACAGAGCAAAATATTTAATTCGCATCTTTACTCACGTGGATTGGCAACGATATGGTGGATAGCAAGCGTAGAGCGCAATTTTAATTCGCTTCTTGATTATCATAACGTGGAAACGCTGTAGAAAGATGCGCTAAAGAGCATCATTTGTGACGTCATCAAGACCACGCCTTGTTTGAAAAATCGGACATTTAAAAAAATTAATTAAAAAATAACTGTTGGAAAAATGAAAATATTTTCTGGATCCATGTTTTTTTTTTTTTTTGCTTATTCTATCAATATTAGTGACGAAAACTACTACTTTTGACTAAAGGAAACAACCCCATTAGGAAAAAAAGAAATTTTTAGCTTAAAGAGAAAAAAAAAGTGAGCACCCATCGAAAAGTAACAGGTTTGAAACACATAGAAACACATAGAAATAAGTTATAAAGTCATTATTCATTGATACAATTGAGTAATAAGTTGTACTCAATGATGCCACTTTGGCAGCTGCTTCACTGTGTTGAAACACACGCTAAAATACTTTGTAGTATTAATTAATAATTACCCTAAAACTAGAACCCCGTATATGACCCCGCACAATGTCATGAATAATCTACACTGAGAACTATGAAGTTTTTTAAAAATGAGTACAATTGTGCATTCAAATGTTCTTGAAATCTTGTTTCAAATATGAGAACCCATGTTTTCCATTAGTGTGCTGAATTATTTCGTTCTCAAAATTGAGCACATAACTCGGTTAACACTCAATTTAAAAAATTATTACAAATTCAAAAATGAGCACCAAATACCTCAAAAATGAGCACATATTGATTTGAGTATTTGATGGGTATTTAAATGTTTCAAATTTGAATGCCACATAGTCGGAGCCATTTTGACTCTGCTATACGTTCAAATTTGGAGTAATTTTTCGTAATTTTTGAAACTGTTGTTTTTAGAGTGTAGTAGTGGCGCAGCGAAGGAGGAGGGGGTTGAAAACACCCCCAGAGCAGTGGTTTTTAACATAAATGCAAATTCTAATACAGAAGTTTATGCGTATGAAAGGGCTATTTTGATCAAAAAACCTCATTCAGAAGGTATTATTGATCAAAAAAAAAAAAAAAAAAACCCTCCAGAAGTACATGAAATACACCGCCAGCTCAGTCATTTCCAGAGATAGGGTTGTAGTTCTAGGGTAATTATCCTCCAGAAGGTATTATTGAAAAAAAAAAAAAAAACTCCCCAGAAGTTATTTCTGGCTTGCGCTAATGAAGTGAAGTGTGAGATGAGAAAGATACAACAATTTTACAGTTTTTATTCTATCTCTGCATAATCTGGAGAGTAAAATATCTCAAAATAAAGATCTCAGCATTGGTAGTTCGTAAAAAATAGAAAGAAAACCTACAGTCAATTAATATAGTTGTTTCTAATAACATAAAGGCGAAACTTGAATGGAAGGTCTCAAACTTAACTACCCAGCTTTTACTGTAGCAAAACACTGAAATACATAGTTTAAGATGATTTGTTAATGCAACCATCATAAGGAGGAGCGAAAATGCCGCCAAAATTAAATCGGGTTGGCATTCTGAACGCATGAGTGCGTTTTTTGGGACCGTCCTCTTTCTCTCTTCGAAGAAGTGGACACACACCGAGAACTTGTCAAACACGGGGCTGAGTTGTTTATGTTCTTTCATCAATAATAATATGCTACTACTAACATCATTATTAATTGAATATGGAAAAATGTGGATTTGCTATATTTTACCAATTCCAAGTAAGAATTTCGCTACGTTTATTATTATTTTTTAAATTTTTGATTAAATTGTATAAGATTATCAACATTTCTCTTTTCTTTTAATGTTAAGAGAAAGACATTTTTGAAATTTTTAAATACTGTGTAATTAAACCGTTATCATTAGGATCTCAGTTGCACTGACAAATGATACATTAAATACGAAATGATCAAAAATGAATTGTGATAAAATATGAATAAAGCACTCATTATGAAAAAACTGCAGAATATTTAATGTGGTAGAAACGTCAGTCAATTTTGAACTGCTTAAAAAATGTCTCAGCATTCAAATTACACGTTAATTAGATTCACAGATGTTTAGTGCAGATTTTTGATGGTAATTGACCCTAATTAAAGATCATTTTTCTTTTGTATTTGATTTGTGTTCTATTTACGTTGTTGTAGTTTTTTTTTTCTCATTTTATTCACACGTCGTTTGGATGATATATTAGTCAGCAGCTAAACTTTTAAGTGATTTTCTTGGCACTTTGCATCTCCTTCCCTTAGAAAATTGATATGTTCGTATGTGATAGGCTCACAACGCTTTGTGTAATTCCATAATTTGTACGCTGTTTAAGACGCATGTTTGGAATTCATAGATACAGTACAACCAGGTTTATCCGGAGAAAAAAAAAAATTATATTAAAATTGTGTGCAAACTGATGAGCCCGACAGTACCTTTTGTCAAAATAAACAAATTGAAAAAATTTCTGAAAGTTTCAGTACATCCCGAAAGAACAATGTTTTTTTAAAAAAATAAAACCTGCCTTAAAATAAAAATTTTCATTTTCGACAGTAAATTTGTATTCATTAAAAAAAAGTGAAAAAATAAAATATTTTTCTAATGAAATATTTTTTATTTGTATGTTTAAAATATTTTTCATTGAATGAATGAATAAACGAATGATCGAATAAATGAATAAATAATGAAACGATAAAAAAATTAATAAATTATTGAATGAATAAATATGGAGAGTTATTGAATGAAAATGAATGAATTTATTAATTAAAGAGTGCAAATGAATGAATTTATTAATTAAATAGTGTAAATGAACGAATTTATTAATTAAAGAGTGTAAATGAATGAATAAATAAGTGAATTAATAACTGAAGGAATGTAGATAAGCGGGTAATTCCGGACTTGGTAACAAAGGCAATTCGGATAAACGAAAATCTGGACAATATGGGTAATAAGCAAAATACTTTCGTAAATAAGCAGACTTATCTTTGATTTCAGCAAAAACGATGCTTTGTAACAAAATAGCATAGGATTGTTACTCGCAAACACTTTTATCTATAGTTCAGCTGCAGTGGTGTCAGACTGACTGGACCAAATACGCCATTTTATTTGATAGATTGCTATAATTTATTGCACGACCTATGCAGGAGTTATCTTTACTAATAATAAAGCTCAAAGTTTGTTTGGAAATCTGGATCTCTGTCGGGAAATCTGTCTGTGACGCGCATAGAGCCTAAACCGTTCGGCCGATTTTCATGAAATTTGGCACAAAATTAGTTTGTAGTATGAGGGTGTGCACCTCGAAGCGATTTTTCGAAAATTCGATTTTTTTCTTTTTCTATTCCAATTTTAAGAACATTTTACCGAGCAAATTATCATAACATGGACGAGTAAATTACCAAGTTGTCATAACGTGAAACCGTAACATGGGCGAACAAATGAACATAGGAAATTGGCGAGAAATTCTTCATCCATTATTTGAAAATATACATGCGAACCAAATGACCTTTTAATTTTCTACTACGGACAAAGCCGTGCGGGTACCGCTAATACTTTAATAAAAATAAAGAGTCAATATTTGGCACATTTGTAGTTCCGTTCTTTCTATCATAACTTAGAAATATTATTTAAGTGAATAGAATTTTTTTTTTTAAACTCCACTCTACAAATTTTATCCGGATAAACGGCAGCCGGATAAACAAGGTTCTACTGTACATCTATAGAGATGTGCGCAAAAATTATCTACAAATACCTTCAGGGGAACATTGACTTTTGAAAATTAATTTTGTTGCTGGAAGGATGAAGCAATAAAGCAATTTTTAAATTTTGAAGAGGTGAGAGATTACATGTGGGGGAAAGAGGGGTAAAGGGAAATAGCGGGGCAAAGCTAAATTGTAAAATATTTTCACTCTTTGCAGCGCTAACTATCTAGGAACATTTTAACTATGTTCTTTTAAACATGTAGTTTATACCAATCAAAAATTAAATAGCCCTAAAGATCAAGGTATATAATAATACAAGTCATTTTAAAAATTTGATACACATGTTCTAATATTTTGCGGATTATCAAAAATAATTTTTGTTCTTAACATTTAAAATATATATTGAAATCTACTAATATCCAGCACAGTAGTGATTTAATTAATAATGGGCCTGCTTTGATTTTAAACATCATACAATTCGCCAAGTGCACGCGAGGCAAAAGAGAAATATAGTTCATTTCGTTTGCGCATTCATTCATTGAATCACTTACCTATTCATTCATTAACTCACTCATCTACATTCTGTCAGTTATTAATTCACTTATTTATTCATTCATTTAACTCTTTAATTTATTAATCCATTTTCATTCAATAATTCACCATATTTATTCATTTAATAATTTTTTTTTTATTGTTTCATTGTATATTCATTTATTCGATCATTCGTTTGTTCATTCATGCAATGAAAAATATTTTAAAACTAGTGGCACCCGCACGACTTTGCCCGTAGTAGAAAATTAAAAGGTCTTTTGGTTCGACTGTATATTTATTGCAAATAAGGTACGATGAATTTCTTGCCAATTGGCTTGCCCATGTTACAGTTCCACGTTATGATAATTTGGTAATTTACTCGTACATCTTATGATAATTTTGCTCCATAAAATGTTCGTAAAATTGAAATATAAAAAGAACAAAATCGAATTTTCGAAAAATCGCTTCGAGGTGCACACCCCCATGCTACAAACTAATTCTGTGGCAAATTTCATGAAAATCGGCCGAACAATCTAGGCGCTATGCGCGTCACAGAGATCCTGACAGAGAGAGATCCGGACAGAGAGAGATCCGGACAGAGAGAGATCCGGACGGAGAGATATCCAGACAGAGAGACTTTCAGCTTTAGTAAAGATTGGAAATATTTCATTCGAAAAATATTTAATTTTTTCACTTTTTTTAAATGTGCAAATTTTCTGTCGAAAATTAAAATTTTTATTTCAATGCAAGTTTTATAAAAAAACGCATCGTTCTTTCGGAATGTACTGAAATTTTCAGAACAAATTTCCAATTTGTTTATTTTGACAAAAGTTACTTTATGGTCACTATTTCACTTTGCCCCATAGTCCCCTATGGCTGGTGTACTACACTTTAAAGATTGTCGGGCGAATCAATTTGCACACAATTTTAATGTAAGAAAATTTATTGATATTCGATCAATATTTTCGTCTTCTCAACTCGAACATTCTATATTTTTGAGACTTTCTATTCAGTATATATCGTCATCTCAGAGCAACAGTAGGTTTTATACTGTTGTTCTTTTGCTTTGATGTTTTACTGTTGCTCTGAGGTGACGATATGTTTAGAAATAGCTCAGTATTAATACAAATAGCAAAATAATTACTAATGTAATAAACTACTGCGGTGTGACCTTCGTAGAAAAAAATGAGCCCGCTCCTCACATTTTTAATATTTCCAGTCATTATTTTTATTTCTTAGTCACTTCATTAGTTAAAATATTTGAGTTTTTTTCCCTCTTTCTTACGGGGGGGGGGGATGCACATTTAATTTTTGGAAGGGCACAACTTAGAACAAATGACTCTCCGTCGTAAAAATTTTCATGACAAAACTCTCAAAACATATATATATATATATTTTTTAATGTTTCTTCGAATTCCTTAAAAGTAAATAATATTTTGTAAAGTGCAGAAACATTGTTTGCATCGCGGCTCATTCGATGCAAAATAATGCATCATTGTTTGCATTATTTTGCATCGAATGAGACGCACAATATATTTTTTAAAATTTTAAGTCAATGAAATACTAAGCCCTACACATAACTTCACCAAATGTCATTGTTTTTAACCTCCGATGCAAAAAGTTTATAAGCTTATATTGTGTACTTGTAGTATCGTAGCTCCTAAATGGATGAACCGATTTTGAGTCTTTTTTTTAATACGCTTTTATTAGCTTCACCTGTATGTATGTATGTATCTTGTAACGGAATCTTGCAGCTCAAATTTCGCCCACTTCCTGCGATCGGATTCTTTTGAAATTTGGCACGCGACCTCAGACCCGATGACAATGCAATATTCTATAATCAAATTAATTAATGAACTCTTTTAATTGTTAGTTTCCTCCAATTTTAATCAATATTTTGGCATAAACCCAACAATGTGAAAAAGTAAAAATTTAAAAAAATACATTAAAAAATGCTCGCAAGAATTATTTAAAAATATATACCAAAACCTTTAATTTTTCTGCATCAGACAAAATTTGTTCCAATGTTCCAAGGTAATTAGAACATGAAATATAATTGTTTTTAACTAATTTCATGCCAAAATTTAGGTGAGCCTTCAATTGGAAATTCATTGCTGATCAGACCATTGTTGAACAAAACTTTTATTCAAATGCATCTCAAATTTTCAAAGTAATATAAATATGATTTCCGCAAACATACATCGATGACTCACAGTAGCTTCCCATCGGGGTGTCCTAGTCTTAACTTTAAGATATTACCTCGCACTCGTTTTATAAATAATTTCGTCGCCTGATAATTCTCCAACATAAGACTAAAAAACAGAAAAATAAAATAATAGTTTAAAAAACTGAAAAAACACGCTTTTGTAGCAAAATGAACTAAAAAGTGAAAAATAATCTTTGGATGATAGTAGTTGACCGAACGCTTAATTTTAATGTAATACAAAAAAGCGTGGGGGGCTTCTTATCAGTTGTCTTGAATTTCTTCCATTTGTTGTCCAAGCAAAAATGTAAATAGACAGCACCCCATGAATTTTTGTATTACATTAAAATTAAGTGATTGGTCAACTACTATCATCCAAAGATTATTTTTCACTTTTTAGTTCATTTTGCTACGAAAGCGTGTTTTTCTAGTTTTTTAAACTACTATTTTATTTTATTTTTAGGTGACTTGATTAAGAGCAGGGCCCGACCAACTAAAAGTGAGGCCTAGGCCTACAATAATTTGAAGGCCCGCTAAACATTCTATAGCGGAATGGAGTGGTTGATTAATAGGTTTGGGCCCCGTCGGAATTTTTGCCCCCACCCCTCACCAAATTTTTGGGGCCTCTTTGTCTGTCATAGAACTATGTAAATCATTTACCTATGTGAAGCATTGCATTTATGAATCCCTTTCAGGGCCCCTCATAGTTGTGACATGGTCAGTTCGCTACTGGTAGAATGAATAACAATTTCCCTTTAAGGAAGTTGTTTGTAATTAATAAGTCAAAATTTTTTTAAATTATCTTTTCAAAAATACATGTATTTTTCGTAAAGTTTTAATGTTATGCATAATTCTTTCAGAGATTTGGGGCCCCTTAGGAAGTTGGGGCCCCAGGCCCTGATTGAGAGTGTTCTTAGTTATGATTCAGTTGAATCGGATTATTTTTGCTAAAATGTTTAATTTAATAGTAGTTTTGTCAACTATTATTTATTTATTTTTGACGACGGAAATCTGTTTTATTGATTTTAAACATAACATCAGTGCAACTTACAATATTACAGATCGTAGATCCATTCTTAGTTTTCATAATTTTAAATTATTGCATTTAACTTGCATATAAGACATATTTTGACGATCAACAGCATTTTCAAACACATTTTTCTACTTTGTAAAAATATTCATCTGATGTAGAAACTTTATTTTTGAACATTTTCATTCTCTAATATGAAACTTACGTGATAAGTTCTTTCCGTAATGTTTTCCACTAATGGGCACTCAGTTTCTTTTAAAGTGATAAGCAAATTTTCGGGCTATCAATGTTTAACATTTATGACTCTGGCATCCTTTATTTTGGAAATAATTCCAGTGGGGTTGTGACAGCCGACAACAAAAAACAGCTAAACTCTTTACAGGTATCCTAAAGAACATCCGGGAAGTGAGACCTTTCCCTTTCAAACATTCACTGTCTGCATAAAAAGATCCAATTAACAATTCATTGCTCTGCGGGTTTTTCCTTTCGTTTTCTTTTTTTAACGTCAGATATGGTTAATAGTTCTACCGAAAATATTTTGTGTCTTATATGTAAACTAGCGGAACCCGCATGTCTTTGCCCATTGTTGAAAATTAAAAGGTCATTTGGTTCTCCTGTATATTTACAAATAATGGATGATGAATTTCTCGCCAATTTGCTATGTTAATTTGCTCGCCTGTATTGTGGTAATTTGCTCGTCCATGTTATGGTAACTTGCTTGTCCACGTTATGATAATTTACTCGTCCATGTTGTGATAATTTGCTCGATAAAATGTTCTTAAAATTGGAATAGAAAAAAAAACAAAATTGTATTTTCGAAAAATCTCTTCGAGGTGCTCACCCCGATGCTACGAAGCAATGTTGTGTTAAATTTCATGAAAATCGGCCATACGGTCTAGGCGCTATGCGCGTAACAGAGATCCAGACATGTACAGACTTTCAACTTTATTATTGGTAAAGAAAGATAAAGCAGCGAAAAGCTCTCCGCAATGTCAAACAGAACTAGGCAGTTTAAAATGAAAAAACAACGTAAATAAAGCACAAAACCTCAAGAAACGAGCTGATGTGTGCATCACATGACTTCCTTCTACTTCAATTTTAATGTCATTTCCCCATTATTGGCAATTTTAATGTGATTCAATAGTTTACTCTCTAAATATCACCACCAGTGGCCAAATTGAAACAAGATAAAAAAAAAAATTATTGCCAACTTGGCGACAAAACTTGGCGACCAAAAGAAGTAACACCACTTGAGTATAACATCAAAATTAACAATGATTTCCTCCCAAAAAGGGACAAAAGACCCCTTTAGAAACACCCGAATGCAACCAAAAGAGGAGGTGCACAACTAGACCCCACTAGGAGTCTACGTCCCAAATTTCAACTTTCTAGGACATACCGTTCTTGTGAATTATGCGACATACATACGCATATCCGCACATACATACATACGTACATGCTGACGTCACGAGAAAAGTCGTTGAAATCGGGGAATGTCAAAAGGGATATTTCGGGTGTTTATACGTTCTTACTTAGGCACTTATCCGCGCGTGGTCGGGTTGAAAAAAAAAAAAAAAACAACTCAACATTAATTCAGGGGTGAGAAAAATGGAAATTAAGGCCGAATTTTGAGTGAAATTTTTTTCGTGAATACAATATTTCCTTTTTTTTTGTAAAAGGAAGTAAAAAACAGGATATAGCAATTTCAAGGCTACAAAGGAACCTTTTCATCAGTGCAGTGTCTCTTTTATTAATTTTTTCCACAATTCAAACTTAGTTTGAAGGGCTATGTCTGATTCAAGAGGTTCAAAAGTTTACACTCTGCTTCCGAACGTAAATGGAAAGCAAGGGCACCCAAATTCCATTCAGGAAAAACAAACATTGTGCAAAAAACATCATAATACCTCCGCACCCCAAACACCTCATCGTCCTCCCCAACATACTCCTTAAAGTTGTTTTGGTCCATTCGGTCTCCTTACCTAGTCACCTGCCACGAAGAGAGGAAAATCCGCGTCCCGACCTCATGAGGGCCCAGAAAATAGGGACGCCGAGAGAGTATGTGAGTCTAGTCGGAAACTATTAGCAAAGCTTTTTCGACGGTTTCTATATTCTGTTTCAAAAGCTCTTTTCTTGCTAGCAAAATCAACGGTTACTAAGTCACAGAGCAGCGTTTATCAAGCTTTTTTAAACCGCAGACAAATTGTGAGATTTTTTTTCTTTAAATCCTCACATAAATATCAGCCGATGATCGAGTAACCCGTGTGTTGCATCAATGAAACTCGCGCCACGCCATGGTAATTTGATATGTTTCGGTAATGTTTAACATGCAGGGAAAGGATTTATTGTGACAAGGCTGAACTCGATCCGGCAACTTAACTGTTTTACTGGTAATACTGTCATTTCAGGGGAATGAAGAAACGAAAAAATGGTCAACAATGTACGCTACCCAATGGAGTTAAGGGTTCATCCACTGGAGTTAGGGTTACAATTTCAACTATCAAAATATCACCAAACAGGCAACGGCTTCGTTCAAATGTGGAAACAATTTTCACCCGTCATACCTTGTCGGGCGATTTTCTAGTAAGTAATAATAATCTTTACTAATAATAAAGTTTAAAGTCTCTCTGTCTGGATGTCCGGAGGATATCTGGATGTCTGGATCTCTGTGACGCGCATAGTGCCTAGATCGTTCGGCCAATTTTCATGAAATTTGGCACAAAGTTAGTTTGTAGCATGGGGATGTGCACCTCGAAGCGATTTTTCGAAAATTCGATGAGGTTCTTTCTCTATTCCAATTTTAAGAACAAAACTATCATAAGATGGACGAGTAAATTATGAAATTATCATAACGTGGAACCGTAACATAGGCACTAGCCAATTGGCGAGATACGAAATTATCATAACGTGGAACCATAACATGGGTACAAGCCAATTGGGGAGAAAATTCACCATATATTTTTTGTAAATACACAGGCGAATCAAAAGACCTTTTAATTTTTCTATTACGGGCAAAGCCGTGTGGGTACCACTAGTAGTAAAATAAACTCGCTGGCTGTTTATAACTTTGCCCCTTTTTACAATAAATAAATAAAACTGTGCTTGGTATTAAATAACTGTCACAAAAAATATTTAGACGGAAAGAATAGTAATTATCGTAACAAATATACTGAAGTAAATAAAAATTTGAAGACAATCGTAGAAAACGATGAAAATTCCTCACAAAATTCACGCAAAGAAATGTCGGTTAGGGTTTTCTTTTTCTTTTATTTCCTTTTACAAAAAAGGAAGTATTGTATTCGCGAAAAAAATTTCACTCAAAAATCGGCCTTAATTTCCATTTTGCTCACCCCCGATTAAAAGTTGAGTTTTTTTTCGACCCTACACACGTGGATATATGCCTAGGAACGTACAGATACCCGAAATATCCATTTTGACCATCTCCGAGTTAATTACAACGAGTTTTCTCGTGACGTCCGTATGTACGTATGTAAGTGCGTATGTGTGTATGTACATATGTATCTCGCATAACTCAAAAACGGTATGTCCTAGAAAGTTGATATTTGGTACGTATACTCCCAGTGGGGTCTAGTTGTGCACCTTCCCTTTTGATTGCTTTCGGATGTTCCTAAGGCGGTCTTTTACGCAATTTTTGGGGGAAAACATTGTTAATTTCAATGCTAACTTAAGTGGTGTAGTAATTTTTCAAACACTTGGCGATATATCGGCAAGCTTTTGGCCGCCAAGTTTTTTCGCCAACTTGGCGAAAAATTTGGCGATTAAAATTTTTTTTTTTAAAATCTGGTTTCAATTCGGATATTTAAAGAGTTAACCACTGAATCACATTAAAATTGCAATAATAGGGAAATAAATCTGTGTAAAACTTTTTTTTTTGCTTCGGTTCGCAAGAAACTAGGGGTGAAAATATTTAGTGTTTCCTTGCTTACTCCAAGGCACTATTATCATTAAATTGGCGTAAAAGGAAGTCATGTGATGCACACATCCGCAAGTTTTTTTTTTTTTTTGAATAAGTAAATTTTTATAACGAAAACGAGCAAAAATCGCTAAAAGTCGGTAAACTTTTCCCCCGGACCAGCGGTTGAGAATCGCTGTACATAGAGCATAAAATTGCTTTCGCAAATGCATTTTTATTTTTGCTGCAGCTTCAACAGTTACGCATGTGTTTACGTTCAAAGTTGATGAGCCTCTGAATAAAAAGCAATTTCAATTCGCCTCCTTTTATTTTTCAGGATTCCTTGAAAAGCGTGCGACGCTTCTTTTTGATAAAGAATAAAATAAGGTCATTGGAATGATTTGATTTCTTGAAACTAGAGAGTAGGATAACGCGGGTGGAGAAGTTCTTCTGTCAATGTTCCGAAACATTCCAAGACTAAACAATCATCCACCAGATTGCTTTTTTCCCCCTTTTTTTTGATCCGTCGAGCAGTAAGCATTTGTAAACACATTTCGCCGACCAGAGACCGGTCAGTAGAACCCTGTAATTATGAAACGAAAACCGGCGGGTTTTATTTGTATCGTATCTACAAGCGTATATCACGCTCCCTCCCTCCCCTGCCAATGAAAATCAGAAAAAGAAAATGACTCAAAAATTTAGTCAATCGTACTTTCTCCTTTGTATTTTCAACAAACATTCAGCATTGTGGGTAATGGGGTAATGGGATGCAAAAGAAACTCGACCAAGCATTTTCTCGCCTTGAAAAAGAAAGAAAATACAAAAAAAAAAACCTCTGTCGTTACCTGCAATTTTTGATCAAGCCTTTGCAAGGGCGGATCCAGAAGGTATTCAAAGAGGGTGAGATTTATTTCAGAGGCTTACAAACGCCTTTTGTAAATCCCTAAACCTGAGCCCCCTAACATCATGGAGGATCTTCTATTTTTTTTTTAGAAGTGGAGCGGGGGGGGGGGGGCTTCTATTTCTATCTAAAAAAATTCCGGACGAGTGCACTAAACCCCATCTCTTACCTTAACTTCCTCACGCAAGGTGATAATTTTATTTTATTTTTATTTTTTTGACTTCAAAAATTTTTCCTGGGAAGATACCCCGAACTCAATCTAATGCCACCTAAGATCGGCTAAAATGAAGTTTTGGAACTTCAAAAAACTTCCTATATCAAGTTCCGATCACTATCATTAAAGTGATAAGTGATTTGCTACAATTACGTTTTCAAGGCTACAATTCTGAAAGAACTTCAAAGGAGCGCCCTCTTTCTCATAACATTCTAGAAGATCGTCTAAAATTACGTTTTAGGAACTTCAGTGTAGAAAATATTCCGAGGGAGAGTTCGGCTCAGGGATCGCCCCTCCCTTTTATCTGCCCTTGAGCCTTTGCACACCACACACTCAAGGAAAATGTTTTTTTTTTTTTTTTTTGGTACACACGATTCTGTGCTTTTTTAAAGTTTAGCAACTAATTTTTAAACATTGTTAGGTGCTCATTTAGATTTTACGATTAATCTAATATTGGTTTATCTTGCAGATTATTTTTTGGGATTTACAATCTACGCTGCAGACTGTTGAAATAAATTCTGCTGACGGGTTGTCATGTATAAGAGGGCGTGTTTTTTGTTGTTTTCCGATGAAAAATATATACACCTCTTGCACTCCCACCTCCTTCCAAATTTTAAATGACGACCCTCCTCAAAATCAGATTTTGTTGAGGGCCGAAAATTTGAAGTTACGCTACTGTAAGCAATAAAATAGTTTTTCAACTCAGATTTTCAAAAGGTGATTATTCTTACTTGAAAATTAGTTGGATGTACACTGTTTTGAAGTTTAAAAACTAGATAAAAATGTATTCCAAAAAACAAATAAACTTTTCCCGAAATTTATTGATAAGGGAAAGCACATTTAACAGAGTGTGTGTGTGTAGCTTTATTATATTATCCTGAAAAATTCGAAAGATTTTGCAACCTGGGGAACGATAATCCCAAAGGGGTGATTTGGCTCTCAAAAAGGGGCGATAAATTCAGGAGGGGTGACAGGGAGGTGATGCGGGATGAGTATTTAAAGAGAAAGTATTAATAATGGGGTCGTTTTCAAAATTTCAAAAGTATTTTGTTCTGAAAGAGTATGCTTAAAAACATAAGATCTTATTTTGTTCTGAAGGAGTATGCTTAAAAACATAAGATCTGACTAGTTTTTAAATAATTTGTTTAAGTTTAATATTAAAAAAAAAAACTTTAATCGGTACACTTTCATTGTTTACGCTTCTGCCGATGACATCACAAATGATGAAATGCCATTCACTGCTGCCATTCACAGAGCAAAATATTAAATTTGCATCTTTACTCACGTGTATTGGCAACGATATGGTTGATAGCAAGCGTAGAGCGCAATATTTAACTCGTTTCTTGATTATCATAACGTGGAAACGTGGTAGAAAGATGCGCCAAAGTGCATCATTTGCGACGCCATAAAGACTACGCCTTGTTTGAAAAATCGGACATTTTAAAAAATTAATTAAAAAATAACTGCTGGGAAAATAAAAGTATTTTCTGGGTTCATTTTTTTTTTGCTTATTCTATCAATTTCAATGAATAAAAGTAGTATATTTTTTACTAAAGGAAACAACCTCATTATACAAGACCATCGAATATCGAAATTGGGAACGCATACGAAACCGACTGCAAAAAGTTCAAACTAGGAATTACAAACAAAATTTTTGGAGCTTCCTCCTCACACCTCGGTTGAACCTTAAGGAATTATTTTACCATTCATTACCAAGTTTATGAATTTTCAAAAGTTCTTTTTTAATTTCAAATTTTTAGAATCAGTGATTATAATTCCCCCAGATTTCAACTTATAAAAGAAAATAATTTCGTGAAATGCTTATTTCTGTTTTTCAAAAGTATGTCAATGTTACGTATGTATTTCGTTTCAAATACTTACCAGTTCGTTTTGTAAAAAAAAAAAAACATAAGAATGGTGGTACCTTTATTTATTTATTTATTTTTAGTTTCAGAGTGGTTGATAAAATTGCTCTATTATGCACATTTACTTGAAATTAAAATTAGCCATTTATATTTAATATTTTCAATAATATCGATATTCACTCGCGCCAACTTATTGTTTTTTTTTCAGAAAAAAAGAAGAGTTAGTTATAGGAGGGGTCAGTGAAACTCAAGAGGGGGAGGAGGGATGGGCTGGATAAGGTTAGGAGCCGCTGTTTTACACTAATAAACAGTGAAATTAAAATTTAGGGAAATTTTTTACCTTATTTCTTATAGTGTCTGTTCTCAAACTTGTGTTAAAGAAATGTCCTCCAATTGTCAATCTTACTAATACGCATTATTCTACGGCTAATATAGGTATGATGCTCATACATCCCCTATGCACCAGCTTTTGCATTCTATCCTGAAGAAATGCCAGATTGGGGAGAGGCATCAGCAGGAAAGTATCAAATTCTTACAACATTTCTGCTCTGCTGCGTACAATTGCCAATCACTTTCAGTGACCACTTGTTGACTCTGTACGCATGGGCTCCACCACACAGATGTCGTCTGCCACCACAGAACGAGACCCTGACGGTCCCAACCCTTTCACGTCCCATCGTCGAAAGAAATGGGCGGAAAATGTTCTCTTCCTGCCTGATGTACCTGGACCCCAATGACCATTCTGTTGGGACGCAGTCCTGCAGCCATGGATGGGAATTCCTGCACAGCGAGGAAGAGTGGACTCTTGTAACTGAGGTGAGTTTAGTTGTTCTTTGAAGCTTACACAGTTTATAACTTCCAAAGGAAAAAAAAAAATCCATACACTTTCTTAATTATCGATCAACACGACAAAATTCATTCACTCTGCAGAAGTTATTTTGGTGATTCATTTTCTTTTTCATCCCCGGTGTAGATAAACAAATCCATGAGCACAAAACAGTGAAACAACAACGCAAAGACAATATCTAAAGTTACACAGACAATGTCTAAAAGTTTCTAAAAGATAACACCAAATAATCTCAATCAGAATAAGAACAATTAAAAAGTTTAGTATCTAAAATGCTTGTAGAAACGAGTTCTCTTTTTTTCAGCCCCCATACATCCAAAAATGTGTTCGGGCGATGCTTGATATTTATTGCATATTGCACATGTTGCGAAAACTTTTTCTCCCCCATGAATATAGTGTCCTAGTGTGTTCTGTACATAGTTTTGATAAGTATGACGAATTGCAGCAATTAGTAGTTTCTACTATAGCTTGTACACCAAGCGTCATGGACTCGAGTTCTCATATTAGCTAAACTTTCATTCAGTTCGTCTTCGGGAAGTAGACTGGGTTCTGCGTTATCTTTTGTATGGGATAGAAGTTCCCAAACTGTGTCTTTTCTTCCCCTTGCAAATGGATATATCAAATGCCTCACGTTTAGCGAAGAAAAGAATTACGCCTCCTATTTACACAAAGTGCCTTAGTAATTAGGCTTCTGCTGTTTATATTCCTGATTATATGAGATTGTCTAAGTCTAGGTAGGATCTTGATTCTGGTCAACTTCTTGTGCTAGACTTTCTTAGAGTCAACAACCTTTTGGATCTCATCTGACTTCGTGAAACATTGGAGGTTGAAGGATTAGTAACAACAACTACAAACTTTCATTAAATTATCTTAAGAAGAAAGGGTTCAAAGTAAGGCTCAGCATTGCAAGTGCACTCACAGGGGTGCCCACAGGGGGGGATTATGGCGCAAGTTGCGCCATCAAAATTTTTGGGGGGGATTTTTTTTCAGAAGGTTTTTTTTTTCTTTAGAAAATGAACTTTTGAACTTTGGAATGAAAAAATATTTTAACTCATTCAGCAAGAAATAGATGCATTAATAATACTTTTTTCATGTACTCTTCAGGGCCATCGCCGTAGCACCCCCCCCCCCCCCCATTTTTTCAGAAGTGGGGCCGCAAATTTCATTTTAGCGATGCAACTAACGAAGAAAAAGGAAAACTCTTCGTTGTTTTTTAAAATTAAAATAGTTATTATAAATGAACAATCGAAATAATAGTGACTAAAGTATTTTTGTAAAGTTTGAATAGAAAATGTAATCTTAAAATACAATTTAGGAACATCCATGATTCTCTTTTATTAAGAGTATCTAAGTAAGGACCGCGGAAATGTAAGCTTCAAAAACTTTTACTCACGCAAAAAAAAAAAAAAAATTCTGTGCAGTACACTTGACTACGCCGCAGAGTGGGTATGTCTGTCTAGTCGGAAAGTATGGGCTCGACTCAAATTAAAGTATTGTACATAGAGTAAAATTAGCAAAATGAGAGGGAGGACCGGCGACAAAACTAACATGGTGCACGCCTTGTCTCTCTGCGGCCCTGGTTATACAAAGCCATGTTTCATATAGTTCTTCAGTTTAAAGAGAGAGACAGAAGAAAAAAAAATTATAAATAGGACAGCTTCATTAGGGCAGCCCATAGGATAGGGGTCGCCGAAACATTCCCATATGTTTTTTTTTTGAAGAAAAATGTTGTCCTGAAAATAATTGCTAAGTGGAGAAAAATGTATAGGTCGCCGAAATAAATTTGAAATAAAGAGAGAGAGAAAAACAGTTAAATGCAAAGAGAGATTCAAGGTATTGTAATGAATACTCACACCAAAAATTCTAAATGTTTGAATGTAAAAATCGTAAGTAAATCAAAGCTTGATCAAGAGATGCAGGAGGCACATTTAAAATAAGATGAAGTGGAATAGACCTAAGGTATCGCTGAAAATTACCACCTCCGTTCAAAATGTTAAAAGTCCTCTTTCTAAGGCCACAAACGTTTGTATTGCAGGAAAACAAAAATATTAGGCGGGAAATTGAAAACTTTATTATGGAAAATCCAAGCAAATAACCATGTTTGGCAAAGAAAAATTGGAAGAAAATATTACCACAATATGTTTACCAATAATTAAAATTTACAATGAAGATAGGAGGGACGTAGCCAAACTGAAAGGAAAAGTGGGGAACTCCAAACCCTTCTTTTTACGTCCCCAAAGCTGGCTGGAAGTGAGTTTTTAAAACTTAGGCTTCGAAAAAATCCCGGGAAAACGTTCTCAAACCCCATCCCTTACCATAACGTCATTAAAGATGGCCTACACCTGAGTATTTAGGACTGCATTTTCGAAAAACCGTGAGAGTGCTTACTCCCGACTTAACCTCCGAGAAACACCCTCTCCATTAATCATTAATCATCATTCAAGGCCGAATAAATTTCGTCTTTTGGGCAGTAATGTTAAAAAAAAACTCCCTTAGGTTTCCCAAAACTGTCGTCCTCCAAATATTACCGAAGATCCTCAAAAATTTCATTGTTAAGGTTTCAATTCAGAAAATTTTTCGGAGGAGATCTCCAAAACCTTCTACAGTATTTAAAATCGTCTACGATTGCGTTAATTGAATTTCAATTTTGAACATTTGACAGGGGAGGACTCCGAATCTCTCCACCCATTAACATTACCTAAAATTTTTAAAACTGCGGTTTCAACAGATCGAAAATTTTTCGAGAGAAGGCCCCCACCCCCCTCTCTTTCTTCAACATCATCGAAAAATATCTTAAATCTCGCTTTTAGTGCTTCAATCACGAAACATTTCCGATCGTGAGCCCTTTCAAAACTCCCCCCTCCCCTTTCATCGATGGTTAGCTTAAATTACGTTTTCGGAGCTTTACTTATAAAAAAAAAAAAAACTGGCAGTGCACTAAATTTTAACAAAAGAAGTCTACAATCTCGTTTCTAATGCTTCAAAATTTCAAAAAATTGGGGGGGGGGGGGGGCATCTCTCTTTTCCTTAATATCACCATAGATGGTCTAAAATTGCATTTTTCGAACTACAATTTTCAAATTTTTCCCGGGAATGAGCCCCCGAACCCCTCTTTACTTGTCACAATCAGAAATAATTCACAATTGGGAATGCGTCATTGAAGTTTACATTTTGAAAAATTATTGAACGATGACCCCGATCTTCCTTCCTTAACATCACCATAGATTGTCTAAAACTGTTTTTCAAATAAGAATCTTGAAAATTCGAGGGGGGCAGCCCCCCGGACTCCCTCTTCTGAACATAAATATAACGTACGATTGTGTTGGGAACTTAAATATGATAAAAAATATCGGGAGAGGCTATCCTGGACCTCCTTTCCCCTTCCTCCCAAACTTAAAATATAGTCTAAAACTGCATTTTTATGTCTTCAATTTCAAAATAATGCAAGAAGGTAGCGCTCCGGCACCCCCTAATTCTGATTGAATATTATTCTTACGATTAAATTTTTATTGCTAGCACTAAAAGGTCTAGTAATATGACTATATCTGCTAAACCAGAAGCCAAATCATCTCTCTCTGCAAATTGTAAAACGCGTTAGAAACAAGGGGCCGCCAAAATCGTATCCCCCCTCCAGTTTTTTTTGACTTAGCGACGGCTCTGGTATTCTTTCCAAACTTTAATGACCGTGTCTCTTTTTCAATGAGGGGAACATCACAGACGATATGGAGTTGGTGTCCGTTTCAAAACTGAATCAGACAATTTGATTTCTTTTCAGTTTTTCATAAATTTTCTGGAAGAAGCACAATTTTGCATGATGAATACGTGTGACAGTGATGAGAGGGAGAATGGTCTAAAACAGGGGCGGCATTTCAACGTTTCATTTGGGAGGTCGAGTTTTTTAGATGTGAGTTATCTCAGTTTGGATTAAAATACATATTGGTTAACAAGATAGGATCATAAAATGGATTAAGTATTCATAAAAATAAGGCTATTAAGAGAGTTTAAATATTAACTAATATAGTTTTATTTGATCATAAATTATTCCTGAAAATATTTTGATATTAGTTTTTGCCTTTCAGAAAGTTTTAATGTACGATTTTTAGAATCTGGAAATCGTGTTACTTTATTCCATCAATATGCAATGTCGTACTTTTTTGCCAATATAACTAAAGATGAAAGTCTTTTTTGTCCCATTGTGCTCCGAAGATAATTTTCTAACCTCCTAATGCACAAAAATGATCTTTCACAACTAGCTGAGCCAATTGGAATGGTTGAAAAACAGTTGAAGCTACAAAGTTAGAAAACACATCTCTTAGATTTTTCTCTTGAAAATAACCCAGGTAACTTTGAATATTGTGCTATTCTTCGTTTTTCATCATTGAATAGTGTAGTGGCTATTTGCAAAATAATTCTTCTTGCTCAGAGCTATAAATTTTACTTATAATTGAAACATTTTATTTCTCCTTTTCAATAACCTATCAATATAACATTGAGCTTAAGGTCAACAATACAGATAAATCTTTACCATCAAATCTTATTTTAATTTTATTAGAAACAATCTATTATCTGATACAAAATACTAATTCAATTTTGTGACTTTATATCATCATGTTGATTTTTGTCACCTTCTAAACTCATTTGGATTTTTTTCCGCCTTTTTAAAATTGGCGCGAATTAAGATTTTTTTAAAGTTTTGCTCTTGGTTGAAATATACATCCAAGCAAAATTTATTAACTGTTTCGACTGTAGATTTAGCTGAAGCATGGACAGTCCGAAAATTAAGGTTAGCGGATTGAAGATGTTTTGATAAAGTACAAAATTTTTTTTAAACTCTCCACAATACAAACAAAGCGAATAAACATTCAAACTAAGTCATACGCATGTAAAAAGACGTCGGCTTTTCCATGAAAGAGTCGCTTTCAAACAGTCCAAAATTAACAAGGAGGGTTTTTATAAATTTAACTTTTGAAGAATATCTTGTGTCACTCATAAATGACAAAGTTAAAGAGTAACCAGAAAAAGCATTTGTTGATGAATGACTTTTTTCAAAAATAGTGTGTCTTTTGTAAGAATTTTCTATGAATGTATACAAAGCATCGGGTTGCTGAAATGTTTTTCTACCAAAAGGAATCGGTGTTCTCTCACTAACTAAATATACCTTTAAAATATGAGCGTAACAACATACGCAAAATACTAAGGAATTTCTTGTAAAATCGTGCAGCCACACCACTGGTCCTCTCATAACACTAAACACACAAGTATGAAATATTTAGTCCACACGAGGAGATTACTTTTTTAGTTGAAACAAACTGTGATTCTCCATCACTTTTTTCTGCTCTGAAAAGGGCTGCAAATGATTTACAATTTTCTAAGTTACATCCAAATAGCAAAATCCGCTTGTGTAGTAGAAATGTCTCAAGATTCATTGACTATTATAGAATCAGTGGGCGTGTTTTGTAAAAAAAAAAAAAAAAAAAAAAAAAAAAAAAAAAAACTTTGGCATATCGTCGCTTCAGAGCAACAGTATTATATCTTAGTGTTTTTTCTGGGATTAAATGTCTTAGTGTTGCTCTGAAGCGACGATATGGTCGCTGATTTGCAATTTACGTAAACTAAATTTGCCCATTTCTCATCATTCTGTGCAAAAACTTAGGGGGTGCAACTGCCCCCTCTAGCTCCCCCTATTTGCCGCCCCTGGTCTAAAATGTTTTATTGTTTGTAATAATTCTAACCAGTATGCTCTAGTCTTTCATTGATTTATTTAACAATTGTTATGAACTAGTTTTGAAGTTTGCGGAAAACACATTTTTTCTCCTTCCAATCGACAATTAATATATTTTCTTCATTAACTAGCTTAAGCTTATGAAGAATTTTTCACACACACACACACACACATTTCACTTTTACTCCCATCTTCTCTACCATTTTTAAACTGACTGTTTCAATTTATCATTAGATGATTTTTATTAAAACTTTCAGTGATGTTGGTTTTTGTTGATAGAAGTAGAACAGTCTGTTCCTAAGGTGTTTAAATTATTTTTCGTAAATCATATTTACTTTCTTCCATATCTAATACGTGTAGAAGGATATTGGATTCGTTAAAACTCTCGAGCACTGGTTTTCGATGTGTGCTCAATAGCTGAATCCATTTTTCAGGATTTCCGAAAAATATCTGTCACGGTGTGTGTGATCCATCTTTTTTGGCTATGCGACTTCAATTTTGGAAAACTGTAACAGACCGTACTATAATGCCAGAAAAACACCCTCTTTATCATCAGTCATCTAAAACTGAGTTTTTAGTACTGCAATTTTGAAAAATTTATAGGAGAGAGCCCCTGATTCCCCCCTCTTTCTTTAACACGATCAAACACTAGCCTAGAAATGCGTTTTTGGGGTATCAATTTCAAAAAATTGGCGGGGGAATGGCACCGAAATGCACTTTCCACTAACATTATCAAGATCTATCAAAACTGCGTTTTTAAAGCTACAAGTTCGAAAATTTAAGTGGAGCACCCCTCTCCCGACCCCCCTCCCCCACTCTCATCAACATTATTGAAAAATCGTCTTAAAATTGGTTTTTAGGGCTTCAATTTCGAGAAAATTTCGGCAGAGCTTCCGAAAACTTTTTTTTTCTTAACATCACAAAGGTCGGCTATAATTGCGATTTTAGAGCTTCAATTTCAGAAAACCGCTTTTCCCCCAACCATAGATAGCGTTTTTAAGACTTTTAATTTTAAAAATTTCCCCGGGGCAAGCCCTAGGATATCTTCTTTCCTTAACATTACCACAGATAGTCTAAAACTGCGTTCTTAGAACTAAAACTTGAAAACAAAGGAGAGCCCTCCTTAACACAACGTTGATTATCTACAGTTGCGCTTTTAAAACACCAAACCATGTATCCCCCTAACATCACCAGAGATCGTCTAAAACTGTAGTTTTAAAACTACAATTTCGAAAATTTTCCGGGGGAGAACCCCCGGACCCCCTATCAAAGTGGCAATAAATTTCCGTTTCAAGATTCATATTGTATACATCTAGTAATGACTCCATCCCAAGATAGAAAGTTGAATCCACTCTCCCTGTAACTATTCATACGTTAAAAAAAAAAAAAAAAAAGGTGTAGCAAAATTCAGGGGTACCTAAAATTTATTTACCAAGGACTACGTTGTAAAATTTGGGAAGGCAAGGTGGGTCACACAATTCAACAATATTTCAGTTTGTTAGCGCTCCTCCCCCCCTTGAATTTGACTAGAAATTACACACTCTAAAAACTGTTATGTGTCACCCCATTCGAAAGCGGGAAAATTTTTGGGGGGGAATTTGCGCCATTGAGCTTGGGGGGGATGGGCACCCCTGTGCACTCAGTCATTTCAGCATGGATGTAATTACGAAATTAAAAATAATAAAAAAGTGATATTTTCTTACAGACACAAATTTTGAGAAATTTTTCATGCTTTAAAAATTTGTTCTAAGGTAAGAAAACAGTTCTGTCTCTTTCCCACCACTTAAACCAGCAGAACTTTTTTCTGATTCGTTCTGTTTCAGCAAACAGGAATATTTAATTTTCATAATCTTGTTTGATTATAAAACTCAATAAGTATTTTTTCAGAAATTCCTGACATTTTTGTATATTTTTGGTACAAGAGAGGAAGGGGAGAGGGACATATTTTATGAAACAAAACATATCATAAAATATTTAAATGCTCTTTGCTTAAGAATAAATTCTGTTGTTGTATTTTTACAGTACCTTTTCTGAAAATGCATTAATCAATTAGAAAGCTGAAATTTTACACAAGGGAAATATAGAAGGGCTCGGGTCAGAAATGTGACAAGCCACAAGGAGTGACTTTTCGATCAAAATTTCTGTTTCTCATAACTAAGATTGAAATAAACATGACAATGGATTATGTCATTTGGAGAAAAACTTATCTGGTTTTAGTATTGTAGAATATAGAATGTATAATACTTTTAAAAAATTCTACAAATATTTTTAATAAGTTGGAAATTGGCCTACTGAAAAATTCACATCAGTGGCACATCACATTCTAGCCACGAGCCCTTCATGTATATTTTTCGAAATCCAAAATAATTGCATTGGAAGACTATTTTAAAGTATTTAATTTTATTTATTTTAATAGTGGAATCTAGTCTGTGAACGAGAATATCTGATTAATCTCTTACCGTATGTATATACTGCGGGTACCATGCTGGGAGGTTTGCTGTTTGGAGTTTTAGCTGATCACTATGGGAGGAGATTCAATCTGCTGGCAGCCCTCTTCCTTCATACCTTTTTGGGACTTGCTTTACATTTCTTTTCTCTGTACATATTTTATGCTGTTGGGTACGCACTGCAAGGAATTTTAGTCACGGTAAGTGTTTTGATTTTTTTTTTCATTTACAAAAACATAAGTGTACTTAATTGTTAAATTGTGTATTTAAATAGTTGCTTCACATCACATGAATGCAGAGCACCTAAGTGCCCAGGCTTAAATTAAGAGGCTCAAAGACTTGGTGAGACACCCGGTACAGAGCTGGATTAAGACATCGGGGGACCCTAGGTCAAACTCTTTTGCTGGGGCCCTTTTTTAGTCAAAAGTTACAATTTTAGCATTGACTAAAATAACTTTAACCGTTTTGTAGCCCCTAAAAAGTGGGGCCCTAGGCCAATTCAGTAATCAGAGGCACAAAGACTTTATGAAACATCCGGTACAGAGCCGGATTAAGATATTGGGGGACCCTAGGCCAAACTCTTTTTTATGGGGCCCTCCTGTATTTAAACCTTACAATTTAGCCATTGGCTAAAATAATTTTAGCCATTTTGTAGCCCCTAAAAAATGGGGCCCTAGGCAGCGGTCTTGTTGGACTATTCAGTAATCAGACTCTGTGCCGAACTGTAATGGAGACTTATTGGTTGAACTCATCCCCTCTTCCTTTGTTGTTTGTTCGTTTGAGTGCGTTGTGTATCTTGTTTCTTTGTTTAGAGGATATCTGTTCCTAGTTTATTTTGTTAGCTCAAAATTGATTTTAGGGAAAAAATCTGGCAATATTTCTAAGACACTGTTCAACAATATGATACAGGCATTAGAAGTCAAATGCGCGAGGTAAAAAAGGATCTCATTTCACTGTTTTTTTTTTTTTTTTTTTGCATCTAATGATCTTGATTTCCTATATTTAGATATCTGCAATATTTTCATTATTCTTAGTGCACAGCATTTTCATTTTTCATTTTTATAATCTAATTTTTCAAAATCCTTAATAGAACTTATTTTATTAGCAACAAATTAACTGCTGAAAAAAAAGAAGGAGAGGCAAGGAAAGAAAGAGAAATTAAGTTTCTGTTATAATAAAGGAAGTTAAAATCATGATGGCGATTCGCACAAAATATTTATATTTATGTTTTTGGTTCAGTACACAAAGTATTTTATTTTTTCTAGGCAATACAGTGTATATCATTTACCTTACTTCTTGAGACAGTATCGTATCCATATCATCTCAAATCAACATTCTTCCTGAGCTTTGTCACACCATTTGGAGTTATAGTTTTGTCCATAGTAGCATGGCTCATAAAAAATTGGAGATACATTCAGCTGGCCATATCCGCACCTGGCATCGTATGCTTAGGTTACTTTTGGTAAGTATTTGTTTCAAACATAGTTTATGCCAAAACTTCAATTCAAAATGCAGATATTAGCGTTTTTATTTTAAAAAAGGAATTTTGATCTCTGCTATTTTTTTTATCTCTCCATCGTTCAGTCTTAAACAGACAGTAAAAATTTTTAAAAATCAAAAAATTATCAAAACGATTTTTAAAAGTAAAACATCGGAGATGGAGATTGAAATGCATGGATTGCATCATCTTTGAAGCAATGAAAAACGCGATTTATATTTATTGTTGTTTATGATAACGTTATATTGGTGGCTTAGACTGTACACCAGCTAACTACATGATAGGTAATTTTTCAGGAGGTAATAACAACATGTCAGGTTTATAGCACGTTGTGTAGTTAGTGAGTTTTAATGAAACACGAGTTTCTCTATTCGTAGACAACATTTGAAGTAACACGTTTTTACTTTCTTCTATATCTAATATATAGAAGAAAGTATTGGATTCGTGCAAATTTTCGAATTTCGAATTTTGACGGATTCGAACAATTTGAGGTGTGCTGAGTCCATTTCGACTATTTTTGGAAAATGTCTGTCTGTCTGTGTGTATGTGTGTGTGTGTGTATGTGTGTGTATGTGTGTATGTGTGTCACGTCTGTGTGTGACCAGTTTTTTGTGGCCGCTCTACAGCAAAAACTACCGCATGAAATCGAACGAAATTTGATACACATATGTGCCCCTATGTGAACTTGTGCCCATTGGTTTTTGGCGCGAATTCCTCCAAGGGGGGTGGAGCAATGGGACGTTTTTTGAGTTTTACGTGACTGCTATTCCCCAGGAAGTAATTGGCGGAATCAGACAAAATTTGGTCCATATGTTGTCCCTAACAGGTACAGATCCTGATTCAATTTTGGTGTCAATAGCTCAAACGGGGGTTGAGCTATAGAACGTTTTTTGCCGTCAATTGTGACTGCTGTATCTCAATAAATAATGAACGTATAATCAAACAAAAATTTATCGACAAGTAGCCCTTAGAGGGTATAAGAAATGATTCTATTTTGGTGTCAACAGCTAAAAAGGGGGCGGCGCAATCGAACGTTCTTTTTTTTCCATTGTGAGTGCCATATCTCAAGAAGTAATGCTACGTTCTGGATGAAATTTGGAATAAATATGAATCCATTTGTAAACAGGCGTTGGTTTAATTTTGGCGCCAATCGCTCCATGGGGGCTGATTTTTTTTTTTTATTTGTGTGAATAAAAATAGCTTTTTAATTGCAACAATAAGAAAGATAAATCGTAACAGACTGTCGTCTGCGTTCAGCTCGTGCTTTTAATTGCATGGAAATGATCCGAAATATTATCTCAATGATTTAAAATTTTTAACTGTTGCCATCTTGTGTCTGTTAACAGATAAATGTTTGTAATTATTTTAAGCAAGGCTTTTAAAATAATTTTAAATTTTCATTCTTTGCTTTGCTTTTGAGATAAATCAGGAATTGGGATGCTCATCAAGTTTTGGCATGTGTAATTTTGTTTTCGTTGGGAATATTGCTTCCTCGTTAAGCATAGGGAGGGATCAGAATTATAAGAAAGATATAGAAGAAAGTTTCGTGATGGCCACAACATACTAGTTTCTTATGGATGCAGATTGAAATAATAACCAAGTTAAGGAAAACGTTTATTTTTGAAAATGTGTGAACTTAGCTGGGCTGCAGTTTGCAGTTGGTATTTTATTCTTTCAACTAGCTTTTGCCCGCGGCTTCGCTTACGTTGATGTAGTTTTTTTTCAATTGATTCAAGTTAATGGTCATTACAGGCAGAGGTCAAATAGTTACCAAAACATTGTTTGTCTCTAGTTTCGCCGACATTTCAAATTGCCTGCCCCCTTAAATGTATCAAAAGGTATGATTAAAACTGAAAATTAGGGGTAAAGGGAATAAATGAAATGTTGGCAAAAGTGAGAAGAAAGCCAAAAATCACAAAAAATAAATCACGAAAACGTTCAGGAGTTGTAAAGAAGTCAGTTTGGGTAATTCCCAAAAAATCCAATTCGAGTGAGGTCAACTATTCTTAAATAAAGTGAAACAGTTCCCTTATAATCCCGATCTCCATCAAATAGATAATATCCAGCGCTACACCGGCAATCAAAATTATTGTATAATGTGTAACTTTTTACCGTAGAAATCGTCCCAAAATAGGGTCAACAATGATGCTACCCGAAATGTTTCCAATAAACAGCAAAAATTTGGCAATTGTTTGAAATTGTGTGCAAAGACAAAGTAATGGAAGTTTTTGCGCTGTTTATGAATTTGCGAATTAGTTGGCGAATTATTTTACGTGTTAACAAATTTAAAGAAAGAAATATTACAGAAATGGCGATATTTGGTTACATGGTGAAGACCGAGAAACAGTATTGCGTAGTCTTTAGCTCCAAAAACAGCGACAGTTGAAAAAAATGCCAAATGCCTTAGCTATTGAAATGATTCCACAAAAAAAGTTTGGCTAGATTCCAGCTGATCGATTAAACACCCAGTCAATACAAATAAATTTAAAAAAAAACATTAATTGCCTCAAAGTTGCATTAAAATGGAAAAAAATCAGCCAAATCCATGTATTATTTGCCAATCTTGTGCAAAAATCTTACTTCAAGATTTGACTTGAGAAAAGCCTTGAACAGTCACGAAAAGCAAAGATAGTCAACAATACAACAATAGTCGTTATCGACAGGGAGTTGAGATGATACACTAAATATTGTATTGAGTTAAGGAAAGCCTTCGAACATGGAACTTAAAAGCTCATAACTCGTTTTTTATTCTACTTAGAAATTTCGAACAGGTGCCATCTTCAGCAGAAAAATCAGAGCTTTCGATGGACATATAATGTTAATATGTGCAAGTATTTTTTCATCCCCATATTAGAGAATTTATACGAAAATTGTGTTTTATTGCCCCCCTAAGGGGGTTTTGCCACCCATAATGGGACGAAAACTACCCTATGTGTTATTCTGATGCATAAACTATATTATTGTAAAGTTTCATCAAAATCCATTCAGTAGTTTTTGCGTGAAAGAGTAACAAACATCCATACATCCATACATCCATACAGACAAACTTTCGCATATATAATAGTAGTAAGATAGTAAAAGGCCCATTACATCGCTGTATTTCTCAAGTTCAAATTTACGGCAGTAACTAATGCTCTGATAGCATATAAACATAAATGATAAATTTAAGTCGGTACATCCTCATATATATAATAGTCAATGATCGAGTAACGGGCCTGACTTCATCAACAATGAAGCTCGCGCCACGGCATGATAATTTGATAATATTTTTTTAGTAATGTTAGACATCCAGGGAAAGTCTTTATTCTGACAAGGCTAAACTGGATCCAGTAACTAACTGTTTTACTGGTAAGACTCATTTTAGGAGAACGCAGAAACGAAAAAGTGGTCAACAATGAACGCCAGCTACTGGAGTTAAGGGTTCATCCACTGCAGTTAAGGATAAATTTTAAACCATCAAAATATCACCAAACAAGCAATTGCTTCGTTCAAATGTAGAAGCAATTTTCAGCCGTCATACCTTGACGGGCGATTTTCCAGTATATTGAATAAGAACGTTTTTTTTTCAAATTTTTGAAACAATACTCTTTTTGAAAAATCTATGTTTTGCATGACAATCTTATAGGAATTTTAGGAAATATTTCCCCTCCCAGTTCTCTGCCTTTTTTTGCGCATTGATAGATAATCATTTTAGAAACATATGACGTGTATTTGCATAGTAAATGTAAATTGAATCTTTTCTGAAGCTGTAAGAGCTGTTTTCTTTTGCAGAACATTACTTTAAAAAAATAAATGATAATAAATAAACAGGAAATCTTCAAGCGACGAAAGATGAAAGAAAAGAAAATCACCTTTCGCGGTATTTTTAGTAATTCTGCAATGTTTACAACAAGACCGTTCAATAACTATAATTCATGAATGTATTCACTGCTAGTTACTATTTCTACAATCACATAGTTTGTTAAAAATCAATGGATCTTAACCCGCTGCACTTTAACCAAACAATATTTTTTATGTCATGAAAACACTATGCGCATCGGTTCCTCCCCCTCCTTCACTATTACAAAGGAACATGGTACCAACCTCACACTCAGTGAGGGGTTCAGACAAACCCAGTTTTTAAATCTTTTGTCAATCCTAGCATCTTAATATGTATACATTTAAAGGCAGTTATGCCACACCAGGAGAAAATTATATTTTTCACATTCACCAAAATATTCCCCCGTGGAAAAACTCTACCTAGGCTAGGGATGAAAGGAGGTCAAACAATCAACTACTCTCGCTGATGAAGTGCGGCAAAACATCCCCAAATCCCCGAAACATCTGCGAGAACGTGGCGCAGAATTCAGCTGTGTTAAGACATGGATGGTGTTCCGCCATGTTTATAACTCTTAACACTTCAACATAACATCAATGTAACATCAATACAATAAACGTTCAACCATTTCTACCGTGATGCTGAAAATGAAGGGGGAAGTTCGGGGGTGGGGGGCACTTCCGAAGTACTCTGTACATGACAGGAAATATTCAACGTTGTTTAGCACAAGTAAACAGATTGCTGAATACACGTATTTCGGGGTTTTCAGGAACCCCTTTTTCAATTCGAAGCTGTGAGCTTTAGAATGTAAAGGCAACCGGATGTCTTTACATCCAACAGCTCACAACTTTTGCATAGGAAAAAGGGTTCCTTGAAACTCCGAAACATATATGTATGCAGTGTTCTATATTTTAGTGTAATAAATACGTTGGATATTTCTTGCTATTGCTCAGCATAAAGGTATTTATTTTTTTTAAACTATGTACATAAATCCAGTTGCTCTTTCTAATCGTAGTTAATTTTCTAAAGCAGAATCTTTAAGCTTCTCTATGATCCTTACCAAAGGCCCTGGTACCACATCAGTAGCAATAGTCTTTTTGTACAACCTCGATGCTAATAATTAAAAAAAAAAAAGTGTCTAATCAAATGCATTGTGTAAAAAATCTTCGAACAAGATTCTTGAAAGTTAAAAGTTGAATATTTATTCAAATTCAGCAAGTACTTTTTGAATTCCTTTCACGCAGGCTGATTCCTCGGTCCCTCCCGTGGTTGCTGGCTGAAGGTTATGTTGCTGAAGCTGAAAAGCAGCTACTGCGATTCGCAAGGTTCAACAAAACTCTTCTCCCTCACAACTTCCGTATTCGGTTGATGAACTTTTGCAAAGCTATCAAGTCATTCTCACAAGGCTCTCACCACAGCCTGGAAACTGTTGTATGCTCAGCAAAGATCCGAAGATATACATTTATTCTTTATTATATGTGGTAAGGAGTTTTTAGTTTCACGAGGAAACGTTTCATGTTCAAATATGCAAATTTATCAGAGTAATGAAAGAACATGGAAAGTGGCAATTTTGAATTGATGAATGTAATCTTATCTATATTCAGTAAATTACCGCCCATTAGCCAGGGCTAAAGCAGAAATACATGAAATACACCGCCAGCTCAGCCAGCCGAGTGACCGGGTCACTCGGCAGGTCAGTGCTAATTCTGCATTAGCTACCAGTTGGTTTGGCCCTCTTGGCTTCTATAAGAGGTTTTCCATCTCCAGCTCAGTCACTTTCCTATGCCGGGCTGATGAGTGCTAATAAGCACGAAACTGCAGTCCTCGGCTGGAAATGACTGAGCTGGCGGTGTATTTCATGTGTAATCTTATCTGTTTTTAACATACAGTAAGTAGAATGTCAAAAATCCGAACGCAGTCCTACTCTCCGCCATTCTTGAGTTAGAATGCGCCACGTTACGGTGATTTAAGAAACTACCGAAAACGGTAAAACATTCCGTTCCACGTTTTTTTTTTTTTTTTTTTTTTTGTGGTAAAATATATACTTCTGACAGTTTATGGTGTAATGTAATTTTAAAAGAATAGAAAACAAAAAAACCCAATAAGCACGATGAAAAAATACTGTCATTTACTAAGCTTAAAAGTAGGTTATAAGTTACGTCGTTTTTTTGTTTTACCTCTTTCAGTCGCCATTAGCTAGAGGCTGCAGCGCCTCTTATAGTTTACTGGAATTGCGAATGAAGTTTTAATAAACTGCTCGGCAATTGTAAAGGAACAGATGCATTTTAACTTGTATTTCTAAAGCGACAGGTGGGAAAAGAAATTCAAAGTTGTCTCAGCCGAAAATGAGTGATTTTTCAAAATAAGTTTAAGTCAGTTTTTCCTTACAGAAATTAATTCATCCTTCTTTGTGTGCAGTCAGCATATTTTTCAGAAGATTGTTCAATTTTCTTTGCTTTATTACTGTATAATAATTCCTAACAGATTACATGCAGTGTTGTAAACATTTTTCCTTTTTCTTTTACGTTCAGTAAACAGTGAGAGTTAATTTTTGTTGAAAAATATAATTACATATTGTAGCGTTATGTACTGCATTGTATGCTGTGTATATACTATACATATTGTATAACCACTTTACAATTGAACGTCGAAATCCCGAAAGTCTAAATTCCGAACGCACTCCCCATGAAATTTTAATAAATCTTCATTTCTGTTTAGTAAGCAATAAGAGTTAATTTTTGTTAAAAAATATAAAACGCACTTCTATGAAGTTTTAATAAACTTTCATTTCTCTTCAGTAAAAAATGAAAATTAATTTTTGCTAAATTTTGTTTCAAAAGTAATCACAACTTGTAGCGTTATTCACTCTATTGTATAAAAATGTATATGCATATTGCAAAACCACTTTTATTAAATGACATACTATTTTCCTAAATGGTATTTTCTTGGTTATTTTCGAAAATCCGAACAAATTAAAAATATGCATTGCCTAATGACTGTAATTAGTTTGGATTTATGACGTTCTGCTGTATTTGATTAAATGTCATACTATTTTCCTAAACGGTATTTTCATGGTTATTTTCTTAAATCCGAGCAGTTTGAAAATATGAACTACCCATGGCTCCAATTAGTTCAGATTTGTTACGTACTACTGTATTTGATTAAATGACCTACTATTTTCCTAAACGGGCTTTTTTGTTATTTTCGAAAATTTGAACTACCTATGATCCCCATTAGTTCAGATTTTTGACATTCTACTGTAAAATGTTTCACGTTTTAAAAGCATTTGCTTTTATTGCACTTGCTCTGCTGTGGTATTAGCTTGCCTAAGTTTTTCAAGTGTCAAAAACATAAATGGATAATTGCAATTATAAAACTAATTGTTAATAAATATTTTCCTCGTGAATAATCACTTATGAGAAATTTTTTCCCGTTATATCGTTCTAGAAATAAGCGAATCTCGTTATGTTGAACTCATAATGTGTTTTAAAAGTGAGGAACAATATAAGTTTCTATGTAGTTTTTAATTAAGTAGCATTTTGATTCAGCTACATTAAAGAACAATCTTTCATGATTTAGCGTAGCGTAAAACATCAGTTGTACCCTAGATAGAACTGAAAGACATGAAATGAGCTTCCGTGATTCCCTCTCGGTTTCTAAATAAATCCAAAAATTCACGTGACAGAGACCAATTTACTTCGTTCGATCGGCTGAGGCGGAAAAATGCTACCAGATCACTTGTTGCTTATTCCAGGAGCTAGTACAGATATTGGTTCTTCAAGTCTTATTTACATGAGTTAAAAATTATATGGGCCATCGACTTCACTCACTTAGTTCTTAACGGTCCATGGTTGGGAACTGCAACCTTCCAAAAAGGAGACTATTCAAGACAGTGTGCATGTCTTGATTAGGAAATATCCATGAAATATCTTGTCCGAAGACAGTGTCCACATACAAGGTGTTTCAAAAGGCAATGAACTAGATTTATATAAAAACTTGTGTTCGAAAATGAAACTACGATCGTTAAAGGAATCGCTATTGGATTGGCAGAGGTGGATCAGTAGTATGATCACCGTATTCCCCCGACCTGACTCCCCTGGAAATCTACCTGTGGAGACACCGATGTCCATGGTTTAGGAGGAGTCCGTAATGTCGGATGTAAATCTCATCGCCAGGATGACAGAAAAGGTGGTATGTGTCCGTGACACTACAGGCCAGTTCGAACTAAAGCCCCTATAGTGGAGGAGCCGACGCATCCGCCATTTTGGAGCAAACTTGATCTAGTGCTTCGCAGCGATAGCATTGCTGCTGATGGCCACATTTCTCTAGCATACGTTAAATTGAGTCTAATGGGTGGTTGTTCGGCTGTTAATTGTGCAAACAGCTCCAAAAAAAGGATTTCAGCTCTTCAGATTTCCAGCAGATGCAGAAAGAAAAAAGAAATGGATAATTAATAGCCGACGAAGTGACTGGCAGCCTGGAAATGGAGCTCTCTTGTGTGAGGTTAATATCGATTTATTTCTCAAGATTTTACTATCATTACGTTATGAAGGCTCTGTGTTCTTTGCTAACATGTTGCAGTATTCTACGGAATGTCTTTTATTCTGTATTTCCCTGTTGTGAGATGACTACGATTGCTCCCGCTTACTCCAACATAGCGGTTGTGAAACGCGCATTGTGGCAAATGGAAAACAGTTTGAACATCTGCTGTAATGTAATCACAACTTTCTATTATAAAACCACATTAATACCGTTGTCGACATCCTTTTTTAGCCTACTTTCCCAGTAAAAATCAGAGAAAGAAGAAAAAAGCATGAAAGAAGGCTTAATACATCTTAAAAATATCCCAAAAACAAAAAAAAGTCAAAAATAAATAAAATAGTTAGATAAATATTGAAAAATTAAAAATTGGAAAGTAGGGTATTGAGATGGGGGAAAATGTCTGTCGGTCTGTCTGTCTGTCGGTCTGTCTGTCTGTCTGTCGGTCTGTCTGTCTGTCTGTCTGTCGGTCTGTCTGTCTGTCCCCCCCTAATAACTTTTGAATGAATAGTCCGATTCGAACAATTTTTTTTTTGTTAGAAAGATCTCGGCGAGGACATCTCATTCCCATAATTCATTTTTTGATTTGAACAATTTTTCGTTCAATTTTGAACAGTTCAAATCTCTTAACATTAGCGCCTAAGGGAAAACTGAAAGTCAATATAGATTCCGAACTTAAAAACGGATTTACTTCAAACAAACTTTGTTGGAAATAGCTCTTGACGACCTACTCCCGACTCTGACTCCGAGAATTTAGGGGCACCTGACACCGACTCTGACTCCTGTTCCCGACAATTAATCAGACTCCGACTCCCCGACTTCGACTCTGACTTCGTAGCTTTGGCAAACATTTATACACGGAGGACAAATGACTGACTCCGATTCTTGGATATTCGACTCCGACTCTTTTATCCCAAAATGAGATTGACTCCGACTCCACTGCTGTGGTTTTAACTGTGAAATAATTATTGTTGATATGATTTGTTTTTATTTTCACGCTAAAGTTTTAATTTAGGTATTTAGTTTTCGGTGAATAAACTCGAAAAATATGCGCAGACGATTTTTTTTTTTTTTTTTTTGACAATGAAAATTATTTCTTTAAGTTGACATTTTATTGTTTTTTTTTTATTTTGGTAAGTGCATTAATTCGTTTAAAAAATTATTTTTGGCAACAGGGGAAAAAGAATCGATTTTTTTTATATGATGTATTTATTTTAATGAACTTATTATTATTATTTTTTCGTTTTGAAAGCTGTTAAAAAAATTTTTTAATGGAAAGAAGTGTATTAGCTGCTTTGTTTAAAAGGTGCTGCTATTTTATTTGTTCGTTTTTTTGAAGAAAAGTAAGGAATATTTTATTCCTAGAAATCAGCTTAAAATATTTAAAAAAATATGTTTGAAAAAATTTGCGATTTTAGCTATTTTTGAGAATATTGATCAGGTACTAGAAAGTAGTATGGGTATACGGGAAAGTAGGCTCGTCTAGTTCTAGACGGAACTTCTTGTTTTCTCCTACTCTACACCTTCCACCATCGTTCTCTAGTGATCGCAGTTTGCACTTTCAAACACAAGTTCTTGTGTAAATCTTCATCAAGATATAGCAGGCCAGCTTGTTAAGTTTGTAAATGACCTTTTGGAACGCCCTATATAATCTGGTTGATTCACAGAGAAAATTTTAAAGAATTGATATTATTGCTCTGTTACTGTGTAGTTTGCTGCAGCTACCGATATTGCCACTTAGTTCTTTCTCTATATCTTTACTGATGATTATAGCAAAAGCTATGATCATGAGTTAACTTTCCAGCGAACCTTTAAAAGCTTTTTCTCATCAAAATGATGCAATTATCATCATCAGGTTCGTCTCATCCCTGGAATCCGAAACTTCTTCAACAGAGTTACCAGCCCTAAAGAACAACAAGTATGCCTCACTCTTCGTCAAAGGGCTGATGGACGCTGGAATGCTCATTTTGTTATATTTCTTTGCTCAGAGGTGAGATACTCTTTTAAAAATTAAAAATAAATAAGTAATGGAAACATTAAGCAACCTCAATAAGGTTACTATCAGTCACATCTTCTGCGCACATCACATGTCGTCGTAAGATTTTCAGTCAGTTGTGCTTCTTCAGCAAGATCTGAATGAGGTCTGTCATTTAAATTTAGACAATAATCCATTTTGTGGTTGATTTCTACTTGAACGCAGAGTCATTAAGCAAACAAGTTACTTTTGACAGCAAGCTGATAATGCACTAACTACAGGTGAAGCAAATCTTCAGGGCCGACGAGAGGCAATTTCAGCCTTGTCAAAAACTATAGGGGCTCGGTCTTTTGGGGGGAGGGGGCGGAACCAGAGTAGTAGAGTAGTAAAAATCTTAAAAGTTTTATGGAGGGTGGGGCCTAGCGAACAAACTGATTACGGGCCCACCTTGGTCTTTGACGGCATTGCAAATCTTTTTTATACAGAAATGACAAACCAAATACTGGAAAAAAAAAAAAAAAAAAAAAAAAAACTTGTAACTCGATAAACAGCTTAAAACTCGATAGTGATATTTTTTAAGCACCGATATTTCATATAAAAATCGACGTTTTATCAGCGACTTTTCTGTTAATCAGATGTTTTCTATTTGATGCTTCCACGTTTTCGGTGGGGTATTTCTGAATTAAAAAGGTATAATCAAAAAATAATTACGATGATAGTACATATTTATGAGAACCCAGCAATAACGCAGTTTATACTAATGGTGCGACCCGACAGGTTGCAAAACATATAGATGTTCATAATTAAAACATTCTACCCAAAAGCATCGATGTTTTGAATTATCGATGTTCTAAAACATAGAACTTTTTGATGTATATTCATGCTTAATGAGCTCTACAAAATGTCAATGAACTGAATTCACAGTAATCAATTTATTAATTAAAAAAATTTTGAATTGGCAAAAAAAAAGCTAATTTTTAGAATGATAACTAATTATCAACATTCCAAATTAAATAAGTAAAAGGGATAAATAACTAAAACATTAAAAAATGCAAAAAATTGAGCCATCAATTAATCGCAATAATTACGTCTTTTAAATGTCCACCTAAATAATGCAAAAACTGAGGGTAAGTTATTTAATAATTAATGCGAATCAATTAGAGAAATTGATACATTTTTTTTCAAAGGTGATAACATGCACAAAAAAAAAAGAAGATAAAGAAAGTAAAGACGAAAAATGGAAATAAAACACATAATCATTGTTCTATTATGATCACTTCCAACGATTTTACATGGAAAAATATTACAAATTATATTCAAAACTCAAATTACATTCAAAGATCATAAACATTTACAGCGACTTGAAATGCATAGTAAGTACACATTAAAGTAAAATTATAGTCTTTTAAATCAACGACTTATTGAGAGCGAGAGAGAGTAATATGGGTTCTTAAATATATCGTACAGGAAAACTATGGCAAAAAAACTCATGTATATATTTGGGGAAAACTTTAGAGACACTTAATATTCTTTTTAACAGTCGCTGGAAAAAAAGGCTGTTAAATTTTTTGGAATGTAAGTTTGCTTCTATAGACAACGAACAATAGAAAACTCTTTTCGACGGGATAGATCTCGCAATAACTAATTATATCGCAATAACATAAAGCTTTCATCACAACTGTAAACACATTAACTTTCTAAAGGTTATTTTTGGTTCAAATATGAAACATTGACACCGGAAAAAATATCGAACGTACACAACGATGTTAGAAAAAACATCAATTCTCAAACATCGATGGTTTTACAAAATTATAGAAGTTTCGAAAACATCGGCATCTCTGTCGCACCACTAGTTTATGCTGGTCTACTTTTCAGTGACAGCAAAAAAAAAAAAAAAAAAAATCAATTGGGGATACCTGCAAGTGCGTCTACTTCGTGCTACAATATATCTGTTAACTTTTGGGCTGAGTAACGAATATCGAACTGAAAAGTAAGCTACAAAAAAATTTGACAGCGCAAACTTGTAGAACATGTTATCTGTTGTTGTTTTTTTTTAATTTTAATTATTATTATTTTATTTTATTATTTTTTTGCCTTCTTTTTATAATCATGTATTTTATTTCTCAAAAAGGTGTTTTGTGTGTGTGTGTGTGTGTGTGTGTGTGTGTGACAACGTCAAAACTACCTGAATAGTTTATCAAGTTTCATATTTAAGGCATCATTTCAAAGATTTTTTTCACCGTTTTCGGCAAAAAATAAACAGACAGCTCACATTGGGATGATTTTTGAGAAAAATCGGTTTATTCTGGTTTTTATAAAGTATTGCTTTAATGGTATATCGCCAACGAAAATGAGTTAAAGTGTAGTGCTGAAAGTACAAAAATCGTGGGTTCGATCCCACCATGGGTTTTGTCGTTTCTAAATGACTTTTTTTCTCTAATCTTTAAATTTAATCTTTAATTCTCATTTACAGGTTTGGGCCTCGTATTGCTCATGCCACATTTCTCATCTTTGGAGGTACTCTATGCATCGGATCTGCAGTAGTCGGCTACAGTGCTCATTTACGTAAGCATACCCGCCCATTATTTAAGGTCTAACCACGAGAAATTGACACTGCAGTAGTTGACACTTAAAAATAAAAACTGAAATAACAACCGAAATTATAAAATTATACAAAAATAGAAAAGTTATAATATATGTTTAATTTTGCAGTGCTTACCTTTTCAGCTTACTTTTAGATGATCTTTTGGTGCTTGTGTTTTTATACTAAACTTATTTTTTTCTTTATAAATGGCAGCTACTAGTTCAGTATCAACTACTAGTGCGGGTATCAAATTGGTGATTTTACCTTGCACTAATTTATTAACCTTCACGCAAGTTTATACTAGTTAATGTATCCTTTAGAAACTCTGCAAAGCAAAGATTATGACGATATATTTTTCAGTTTAGTAAATTGTCAGTATTTGCATTTAGAAACTGAATTTAATTATTTTATACTTTTAATATTCCAGTTGTAGCTTGTTATGAAATGAATTTTGATAACCCTTTTAGAACAAAAATTTTGTCATCACAAACTCTTAATAAAAACTGCTACTAAGTGTAGTGTATAATTACCACCTTCAATAATATATCTTTTCACCAAAATTTCCAACGCGAAACTTTATTTCCTATACATCTCTATTCTATAAATAACAACCGATGTTGGTCAGCGTATTACATACTGTTTAATTTTTTTATTTCTTTTTCAGAGATCATCTATTTTTCATTATCATTAATGTCACCTGTACTTTCTGTGCTCGGAAAAACATGTGTTCGCTCTGTGATCGCCACAAATATATTTTTCACCATCAAAATCTTCCCTACTGGAGTCAGGTAATTTTGAACCTATTATGCTATCCTGGTATGAAATTTGACTCATAAGTAATTGATAAACGTTTTGATGCATGGGTGATATAACTTTTATTGGAAAATGACAGATGGAGAATACCTTTTATGCTCCAAAAGTTACACAATAATTGAGTGGTTAGGTAGTGAGAAGCAAAGGGATGCAAGTGGCAAAATTAAATATTTGGAGATAACCAGTTTAAATGATAGGTGAATCTCTTCTCTGTCTTGGGGCAAGAGATTGTACTAGTAGCCCTGGTAGGTGCTGTTGTATAGCATGATTTAGAAAAAAAATTCAATGAAAGTCTACCTAGGATCTGATCTTTAAACGCGTTTTACTAAAAACTTGGAAATGTGAACTTACATTCCTTTGCTTCTCACTGCCTCAATTGATCTCTTATTTCTCGCGAAATTAATAAAAATGTGAATTTTTGAAAGTGACGCAATACTTTTGGTGATATAGTGTATAATGCATCAGCTACAGTTTATTAGTACAATGCTACTACTTTGTGCTTTTCATTCTAACAACAATGATTTTTTGAGACTTTTTTTATTTCCTAATTTTTGTTTTTTTGCGGCCTTAATTTAAAGTGAATTTATAACTTAAGAAACTTTTACAAGCTAGTGTTCTGGGTCAGTTCGATTCCAGAAGTAAACGTAAATAATTAAAAGTAGCATAATACATTTTTTCTAAATGAAGTCAATTTAAATTAACATACACCAACTAGTATTTGTCGTGGAAATTTCAATAACTAATTAACGTCGAAATTTCAGGCTACGCTCTTTCAAGAAAAAAAAAAAAAAAAAAAAACTTGGTTACTATGCATTT
The DNA here is from genome assembly GCF_026930045.1 of Uloborus diversus. Classification (NCBI taxonomy): domain Eukaryota; kingdom Metazoa; phylum Arthropoda; class Arachnida; order Araneae; family Uloboridae; genus Uloborus; species Uloborus diversus. The sequence goes on along the minus strand of NC_072737.1, from coordinate 32,418,636 downwards.
TAGTTTCTTAAAAAAAAGGGGGGGGGAGAAAAAAAAGAAAAATGTCTGAAAGTCCCTTTAAAAAGTTTTATGTTGAATATTTCAGTATATTAACATGTCCAATTTCAGCAACCTTTGCATTCAGTACTAGAGTTTATTTTCCGTTTTTAGCTCTTTAAACACCTTTGCAGCAACCTGTACACTGAACACATCAAATTTATCATTTATGTTCGCCGATATTCATAATGACGTCAGTTAATTTATGAATTTGTATTTTTTTAAGTAAATGATAGAATGGATAACCATTTTTGTTTTCATTACTATATGATTTAAATATTTAATCGTTAAAATCACAGAAAAGAATACTACTGGACATTAAAAGTTTGTATAACATTTGGATATCGTTGAAATGAATCCGTAATAATAGGATAATACACTACATTTCCGCTTACCATAAATATCGAGTCTCTTTAGCCTTTAGACGTCTGGACTATCATCTAGAAACATTAAATAAAAAACAACAACCTTTAAGTTGCACGTATATTGATAAGAACTGCATGTGTAATTTTTATTGCCTGTAATTGCTAGAAAAAAACTGAAAATAGAAAATATTATTTTGTCCGTGAATATTATTTTGTAGTTTTTTAGTATTTTGTGTAGAACATTAATTTGTCCCATATTATACTCAATTTTTCCTGTAAATTGGAAACTTTAAATTAAAAATACAGAATTCAGCAACTAATAAATAAATATACCGTATCTTTAAACTTTTGGAACATTTTTGTATCAAAATATCCGCATACATTTGTATATGTATGTGTATGCAGAAGAGTATGAAATATTTAAACTAAAAATTGAAACATATTACTTTATTTAGAAGCATTTTTATGTAAACACGTTTATAAAACCAACTAATATCAATATCATTTGAAGCAACCATTAATGCGTTTGCAAAATTGAAAACAGCTATAAAATGCTTTAAAATGCTTGAATCTCAAACAGTAAAAGTAATGCGATGAACTAACAATACAGTGTTAGGTTAATTCGTCAAATATAAAGAAAATCTAGATTTTTATTTCGCCCTTTTCGTTCATTTTGTCCGTTTTCTTCCGTCGTTTTAGCTTTTTTACCAAAAAAGTTTTTAAAAAAAAAAGGATCCTACTTATGAGATCATTCATGTCTGTTACACTCGTGAGATTTCAAGACTAATCATCAATTATTTTTCTAGACATCTTTACTAATAATAAAGCTGGAAGTCTGGATCTCTGTGTGGATGTCTGTTACGCGCATAGCGCTTAGACCTTTCGTCCATTTTTTCATGAACTTAGGCACAAAGTTAGTTTGTAGCATGGAGGTGTGCACCTCGAAGCGATTTTTCGAAAATTCGATTTTGTTCTTTTTTCTATTCCAATTTTAATTGGAAATTTGCCCATTTTACCGAGCGAATTACCAAAACATGGACGAGCAAATCAATATAGCATATTGGCGAGAAATTCATCATCCATTTTTTGTAAATATACAGGCGAACCAAATGACCTTTTAATTTTCTACTATGGGCAAAGCCGTGCGAGTACCGCTGGTTCGGAATAAGATCAAAAATGCAGTTGCCGGTCATTTGGGGCAAAAAAAGGCTATAAAATAATATTAATATGACACTAGTAGGTTTAGGACTAACGTTGGATAACAAACCGAACACTTACTCAATGATCCATAAAACCGAAAAATGGTCGGTGGTTCCATTTTTGAAAATTAAAAATGTCCACTTAATTAAAAAAAAAAAAATAGGAAAGCCTTATTTTTACATTTGTCAAGTAAAACTTTAAAAACATGCATGTTATTAAATATCTTAAATATCTACGAGAGTAATAAATACCTTCCAATTTTTCAGAGCCGTTGGGTTAGGTACCTGTCTGTTTTGGACCAGAGCAGCTAACCTTTTGGGAGTTCATATTTCTTCTTTGGTAATGTATAAGACATATTTTTCTCTTTTTCTCTCTAGTGTCTCTTATTAAAGTGAAGTAGCCATATTTCGTCTCCCTAAGTTTCTCTGGTCTGATACTAGGTGTCGCCACCGGTGATGTATTTTCTGGCTGCATTGAAGAACATTATTTATTTGCGGAAGTTTTATGAGTCTAGTCTGCTGTATTGCTGTTTGGGGGCACTTATTCTGGTTTTTGCAAACTTCAATTTTCGTAATACCATTTTAAATGCTCTTTTTGATTTATTAAAACGTGTTTGTGTAGTTGTATTTGACACATTTGTTTGTTAAGCTCTAATCTGAATAATCTGAGGGTTTTGATGTGTTAGTTTCACTTCACGTAGAGCAGAAACCGCCATATTGGCAAATATGATGTTCCTATTTTTGTCCCCTACCAATATTGGAGTAAGAAACATCGATGCAGAATATCCTATATGCCAAAATAGTTTTTATGTAGATAAACATGGGGAAATATAGGTACGTTGCCTTTACAGTGCCTCGTGATAAACACAAAATGTGTACAGGGGCGAAGAATAAAAAAAATCGTTTGTGACGCTTGTTTGAAGGCTTGAGAAATTTATTTTATATCTGTTAATTAAACATTTTTTTAAATGCATAATTTGTGATTCTTTTCTTAATACAATTCTTTATCCTTATTTATTGTTACGATCTGCTTTCTTAGAAAGGGTATTGGAAGGGGGACGAAAATAGGATAACAATTTTCAATTATGGTAAAAAAAGTACAGATTTTACATATTTTTTAAATTGTGTTTCATGTAGTATTCAAGCTTAAATACCATGTGCGGACTTAGTTGGTGGTGTTGTCTAATTTTTTTTATTAATTGATCGTGACATATGCTACTCACGAGGCCAAAAAGCTTTAGGAGGACGAAACATGGCTACTTCTTCTTATCTCTTCTACTTAGATTACGCTAAAGTTTCTGAGTTTAGACACGTGTTTTTAAAAGGACGAAATGAAACAATATTAAATATTTTTACTAAATCAATGAATTTATAGTCATAAAATAAAAGTATATTTTATATAAAGTGTTGTATCTCGAGTTTGTACTTTTTCAAAAAAAAAAAAGTAAAATTTTCATTTTATTATTATTATGCATATTCTGTTATTGAGCACAAGACGAACAATGTTTATATTTAACGTTTTATAAGAGTATCAACCGAAATTGATTTCGTGCCAAGGAAACAAATACGAAATTAATGTAAACTTTGTTATTTCTCAATGTATTTGATGTTCCAAAAATACATATGTGTATTTTTTAAACGAATTTCTAAATAGAAAATTTTTATTTCAATGCATACACGCACACAAACGAAAAATAAAATACGAAAAAGCACAACGAACTGGACACAAATCAAAACATCAAAACAATTAGTAAAATTTTATCTCAAAATTAAAAAAAAATTAAAATAATATGTAAATAAAAAATTATTTACACAAAATTGTTTATTAATAACAATAAGTAACCATAAAAACCTCATCATGTTAATAACAGTGACATTTTTTGCCTAACATTGTTAAGTCTACGGACAACGTCGTGTTTTTTTTTTTTTGCTTTTCTACTTAATGGAACAAAAGAAGAATATTCATCAGATGTATATGGGCTTTTGTGAACTATGACAAGCTTGTTATTTTCCTTGTTGGACAGAATTTTCCAAGACACCGACTTGAGTGCGATATGTTTGAAAAGGGTGACATAGTTCAATTTGTGGTTCTCTGATTTAAAATTTTTTAAATATTTTCAAAATCCAGATTGTGTTTTTTTTTTACTATTCTAATTAGTTTTTTTTTTCTTCCAGGAAGAGAACTCGAACTATTTCTTTCCTTTGGCAATATGTGGTACGCTTTCATTGATTGGAGGATGTTTGACATCTTTTTTGCCATCTAACTTCAATCGGCCTTTACCAAATGTAGCTCTTGAAGTGGAAAAACCAATGATTCTGGAAGCTTCGCATTCCAGGAGAAAAAGACCTCGTCACCTGTGCATACCTCAACAAGGCATACTGGCTTCCATCGACACAGACGATTTCCATTTCGAAGAAGAACAAGAAAACGAGAAAAATAACACTTTACTGGAACTTAATGTTCAAGAATTCCAGAGACTACCCCAAGATCCTTCACTGGGGTTGCCTCATCCGTGCGACGTTGCAGGTCCCAGTCGATTGTATTGCCATAGCCCAGAAAAGAGTTCTATCATAGACAAGGAAGACGCCGAATCGAGACTGACAGATTTGGAAGATGAACTGAGTAAAATTTGGGACATGAACGCTGTTCGTGAAGAAGAAACTCTTTCGGAATCTTTGCATGAGTTTCGACATGGCGATGTTAAAGAACATTACCTCAGAATGAATGAGACTCGTTTTTAATGACGCCCTCAATAACGCGTAATTGCTACAATCGGCACATACGATTTCAATTTCGAAGAGCAGGAGAGCGAGAAAACTACTTTGCTGGAACTTAATGTTCTAAAATTTCAGAGACAATATCGAAGATTCCTGAATTGGTGTTAATTCACCCTTGCGACGTTGCAGGTCCCAGCTGACTGAACTGACATAGTCAAAAAAAGAATTCTGTCATCGACAAGGAAGGAAGGAGATGCCGAATCCCGATCGACAGATCTGGAAGAACTAAGGAAAATGTGGAACATAAAAGTAGTACGTAAAGAAGAGCACATTTGGATTCTTCGCAAGATTTTCGTCATGGCCTTGTCAAAGAACATTACCTCAGAATGAATGAAACTTGTTAAAGACGCTCCCAAAATTCCTGCATTAATGTTGCTTCCTCCATGCGCCGTTACAAGTCCAAGCCGACTGCACTGCCATAGTCCAGAAAAGAATTCTGACATCGACAAGGAAGATGCCGAATCCAGATTGACAGATCTGGAAGAACTAAGCAAAATTTGGAACATAAAAGCCGTATATAAAGAAGAAACTCTTTTGGAATCTTTGAACAAGTTTCCTCATGGCGTTGTTACAGAACATTACTTCGGGATGAATGAGGCTCATTTTTATAGACGCCCTCAATAACGTATATTTGTTACCACTAAGCAGACGATTACAATTTGAACGCGAGAAAAACAACCCTTTGCTGAAACTTAACTTTCAAGAACTTCAGAGACTATACCCCAAGATCCTTCATTGGTGATGCCTCATCTCTCGTCCGTGCGATGCAGCAGATCCAGATTGACTGCACCGCTGTAGCGGGACCGCCGCGAATCTTAGAGAGCCTACTCTCTAAGATTCGCGGCGGTCCCGACCAGGCCCACATCATTTTCTCCCCCTACTCTCTAAGATTCGCGGCGGTCCCGGCTGTAGTCCTTAAAAGAATTCTGTCATCGACAAGGAAAACACCGAATCGTTTCACTCATCTAGAGAAAGAACTGAGCAAAATTTAGAACGCAAACGCTCTACGTAAAGAAATTGTTTTGGATTCTTTGCGCGAGTTTCGTCGTGGTAATGTCAGAGAATATTACGTCAGAAAGAACTAGACTCATTTTTGAAGACAGTAACAGTTTCGGAGGCATAGAGTATAATTTTATCTTGTATTAGGATCAATATTTCATGAAATTTTATTAAAAATGTACTCAGAATATGTTATGTGTAAAATAAAATGTATAGACTGATTAGTGGAGTATGTTTTGTAACAAAAGAATGGGTAAACTTTAAATCTATTAAAGCAAATGAAATATAATTACATTATAGTTTCACCTCTTGCATTCTCTATATTTGCACATCATCGTCAGCTAAGTACAAATTCACTAACTATTGTTTGAATAGTACGATTGATCAATACTAAAAATAACGCTTTGGAAAATATCGAGTATAAAACTTAAGAGCTAAGATTTTACTGGCCATCGTTGAGAACATAATTGCTTGTACGTCATTCAGGTTTTTCTAGGCTAATGTTTCCCTTTACATGTCTCAAGTTTGCCAAAACTGAGATCGTAGGAGAAGTTCGGTTCAAAATTCTTTGTGGATTTGGACCTTAATCTCCACTCCTTCAGTGTAAATGAACTTAAACTCAGATTTCACCACAATGCTTTCTAGTGGTTTATCTTAGTTTTAGCTTCTAGTACAGTAGAACTCGATTATCCGAGCTAATTGGGATCGCTAGTGCCTGGGATGTCGGAAACCTCGATTAATAGAAACTTTGTATAGAAACTTGTCAGGATCGCAAATTTTTTAAATGTATATATTTCATTAAAAGTACAATAAAATATTTTTAACGGATGAAAATGAACGCATAGAAAGTAATGTTTTACAGTTAAAAAACTAAAACAGGAAAATAACTTTTAGTAAGTTTTAAAAAGTCAATTGAATTTTTTAACAATGCTAAGTTAAATACTGAAAGACTCATTTAAGAAAACGCAAATTTACAGAAAATATTTTTATTCTAAAATCGAAAGTTCACCATTTTATTAAATTTAAATTATTTTTTGTTAAAAGGGGACTATTACTTTTCTTTGAAAAATTATCGGCTCAGTTAGAAATCTCGGTTAATTGAAGCTCGGTAAACCGAGGTTCTATTATACTTCAGAATACAACAATCAAATGCCGGCTCAGGAAAGAAAATATGTGAGCCAACTAGAGAGAGAGAGAAGCAATCCTATCACATCTGAGATTAGTATCCTGTACCATGAGACGTATTATATATAGATTAAGATCAACAGATAACTTTCATACTAAACTTCTTTGAGCTGATTTGTGTTCTGAAAAAGCATGAAACAAGTCAGACAAAACGATAACCCGGCATATCCTAGATGGACCACTAATGTTCTGTAGCCCAATTTGAATAAACTGGGCCTAATTACCAGATAGGATAATTAAGTTATAACCTAGGGCCCCTGACTTTTCGAGTCTCCTAAATGACTAAAATTGTATAAGTTCTAATATATATTATTTAAGAAAAAGAAAGAAAATTAAGATTTCCTCTATTTTTTGTTTTCTTCTGCTAACTTAAGGTGTGAGTGCACCCTCACTAATTTTTTGCGCGGGTGGTTCAGCACCACCGCACCCTTGAAGTTGTCGCTGCTGATTAAACATGAGGTGTTTTACTTATATGCTTTGAGATAAAATGATTTCACTAGGGGAGTGAATTACAACTGTACAGACATTTTTTAAAATTAACCTTTAAAAAAATTCCAAGTTTATACAACTAATCGTATTTCCACATGCAAAAATTTTCAAAAGTTGTTTTCATGAGAAAGCCAGCACGATTTTCAATTTAAATCTCAAGCCTGTTGCAATGGCAAAACTACAAATGTTAAGACAATCCAAACTCTTCAGTTTGTTTTCTGAAAACGAGAGATCAGTAGCCAGAACTGACTATAATAACTGACTATTATAACCCTGTTTTGATGCAGGTGGTTATTCGCACTGAAGCGAAACAGTTATTTAAAACAGATAATGGTTGATTGTTTTCGTTTGTCAAACGGTGAGAGTTGAGATAGTAAAAACCGGACATTAAAGCGGGGGGAGGGGGGAGGGATTCATGTTAGAGCAGTGTGGGCGGGGATTCCTTGGAAATGAAGCAAGAGATTGCAATTTTCTTGACTACGAATTCTTTCGATCACGAATTCGGAGAAACTAATTTATTTTGGAAAATGCGTTTTTATTATTTTTGCAGTAAACCTCAGTTTAAGCAACTGTTTTTTTTTTTTTTTTTTTGGAGGTCAAGATTTTGTCGGAGCAGTGTGGTTTATAGAAGGAAAAAACTAAAAAATGGAGACTAGATATTACGGTGAGAATTGTCTTGAAATGGAATACTTGGCAAGTTTTCTAAAATGTTCGTCCAAACTACACAAAAGAAACCATTTATTTGCTTAAAATATTCAGTTATGCAACGTTTTGAAGCACAAAAAAGTGCAAAATACTGCAGACACGTGTTTCGGTGTTACAAGGAACACATTTTTCAATGCAAAGAAGTGTGAGCTTCTAGATGAAAAGTCATCCGAGAAAAGCAACACGATGGAACAGGAGATAGTATAAATACCAAAAAAAAAATAGAAATTAAACAAAACAAAAAAGGTAAAATGACACCTGGAGGCAAAATTTATTATATAATTCCATCAGGAAAAAAAACGTTTAAGTGATAAATTTTTCAAGAAAACCCATAAACAATGCAAATAATCCAAAAATGAAACCACTCTGAATAAATTAGCAAGAAGTTTACCAGCGGGAAAAAATATGTATGGAAGCAATGCATCAAATGGAGAAATACAGGAAAAAATAGAGTGAATGATAAACAAATTGGAATTAGTCGACCAAAAAACGAAATAAGAAAGCAAAAAATGGAAAAATCTTTTTTTCTTTCTTCTTGATTTGAATTTTGGTTGTATTTGTGGTATCTGTTAGTTTTGAATTTTTCTTCACTTTTCCTATTTTGCCTTGTTATTGTTTTAATTTGATTTGTATTTTTGATAACAATTTGTTCTTATGTGCTTTGGTTTTTGTAATGTCTCAAATCAATAGGTTTTACAATCTTTGTATTAAGAAGTTTCGCTTTTTGAACCACTTAAAATTTCTTCAAGAATGTAGGCGCAGGAGAATTATACCGAATTTAATTTCTTTAAAATGTAACTTACCACGTTCTGTAAAAATTGATTAAGTTATTTTTCGGTCGATATTGGCGCTACTTAGAGCTTCGATCAAAGAAACTAAAAAACGCTTCTCGTTTATTGAACGTGAGTTCTAAGATTTGCATCTCTCTATTTCAAATTCTATTGCTGATTTTGATTATATTAATAAAACTTCTTCGTCTAGAACCCTTCGTTCTTCGGAGAATCATCAAGTTGTTTTGAAAAAGAAATGAGCTCAACTTTGTAAAAATTCAAAAGTTATTCCTTTGGAAAATTTACTAGTGGTAAATAAAAATGTTGTCGTTAATATTTCAAGTGTACCTTTAAACAGCTCTCAAATTAATGCTCTAAAATGCAATGATAATTTTGCTCTGGCCAGCAAACCTTCATTTTCTAAGCTTATCGCTCCTATTGAGAAAGCCTTTAAATTTAATGCCTTATCATCCACTCAAAAAGATTGCGTTAGGCATCTTATTGCTTCTAATGTGGACTTTAATTCTAGAATTTCCAATCCCGTCTTTTTTTATACTGTTATTCGCACTTTAAAGAATTTAACTTCTAATTCAGATATAAGTTGTTACAAAAGCTGACAAAGGTGGTCAAATTGTTGTTCTTGACAAATCATCTTATGTTGACAAAATTAATGATTTGATTTTTTCTGATCCATATTTAGAGATTTCTAAAGATCCTTGTGAAAATGAGTTAAAGACTATTTCTTCTGCTGTCAAGTCCGTTCAGTCTATTCCATTAAATGTTAAACGCTCTGTTATTCCTTCCATTGCTAATTGCGCTAGATATTATGCTGTACCCAAGGTACATAAAGCTGGCATCCCTTTCAGGCCGATTGTTTCCAATAATGGTACGGCTTCTTATAAACTTGCAAAATATTTAGTCTCTGTGTTTTCTCCTCTTATGAGCCATAATGTATTCACTAAAAAATTCTATCGATTTTGTCAAAAAAAAAAAAAAATCAGAATTACGTTCCAAATAATTCTTTTGTGGCTTCTTTTGATGTGAAATCAATATTTATAAACGTTCCGATCGAGGGTTCATTGTTACGCCTTCAGAGCAGACTTTCTAAATTTCATTTTACCTCTAAGGAAATTGAGGATTTAGATTTCCTTACTCATACTTGTCTAAAGCAATGTTCCTTTGTTTTTAATGGTAAATTTTATATTATGTCAGATGGTCTAGCTACGGGAAACCCACGTAGCCCCATCTTTAGTGATATTTACATGCATTACTTTGAGGTCAAGTTGTTTCAGAAACTACAGTTTCAATTCTATGTTCGATATGTTCATGACTGTTTTGTTCTTATGAATCACGGTCAACTTAGCATTGATGATGCTTTATCTATTTTAAATTCCATTGATCCTCATATTATAACAAAAATAACCAAATCCGCCAGGAGCAATGCCCCTATACGACAAAAACGTTGCTAATTAATTTCATATAAGCAAAGAAAAGAAGTAATATGCTTCAAATGTTTACTTTTAAAACTAAAAATGAATTAAAAAGATTACTGCAGTTGTTTACATTATATTCATAACTTGTTTGAACATAATGTGGATGCATAATAGGTTCGACGGTTTAGGGGGAGGGGCAGTCATGACCCCCATGTATCCGCCGCTGGTCATAACTAAGATGATCATGCGCATGGGCGCCCAAACGCAAAATTTTAAGGGGGGTTCATATTTTCCCCATGGAAACCGATTTCAGTACAAATTAGAGTTATTAAAATTTGACATTTTAATAACTTACTCATTAATGGCTGGAGAAAAAAAATGTTTTTACATCTTTGCAAAGAAAGAAGTACTAAAAGCAAGGAGGTTCTAATTTCTAACGAGGGGGGTGCTTGAACCCCCTTGCTCCCTTCCCCCATATGGGCGCCTATGACTATGCGTCCCGTTTTCCGATATCCCGTCCCGTTGTTCCCGCAGATTCCGAAATGTCACGTTCTCTGTAGGGACTGAGCGGAACAATAACTGTCAACGACAAGTCACTGTGGGTTTAGCTTTTTAAGTGTTTTCATACAATTAAATTAAATCTCACACAAGTATTTTATACATTTTATGTTTGCCCGTTACTGATGCACCAGTAGAAAAGGTGTTTTTGCTAATCTCTGGATTAGCGAAAAAGCGCTGCTGCAAACAACAGTTCTTAAAGCAATGTTGATTTTAAAAGTAGGTTGTGTGAAATTCTGCCAAGAATTTCATTCTTATTTAAAATCAGCACCAAATTAATTCAAGCAAATTTTATTCAATTTACAATTAAAAATTCTTCTCTTAAGCGCTGAAGATATTGATTTTGATTTTCTCGCCAACCTTTTGAATGACTCAAAATTGAAAGATATAATAAAAGGCACGTTATATCGTTACCGTCCCAGCTAAAAATAATCTTCAGAAAATCTGCAGAAAAAAAATTTTTTTTGAAGTATTTTTCAAGATTTCTGCAGATTTTTAGAAGAGAAGCAAAATCTGCATTTTGTCTTCAAAATAATCTGCAGAAAATCCGCACAAAAAAGTTTTCTTTTTAGTTTGCTCTTAATATTCTGCTGATTTTTTGAAGATAAAAAAATCTGCAAATTGTCTTCAAATAGATCTACAGAAAATCTACACAAAAAATTCTTAGTTTTCTCTAAATAGTTCCCACGTTTGTAGATATTTTTTGGTCATCAAAAAGAAATCTGTATTTCAATTTAAATTATTTTTCAAAGTTTTATTACAGCATAAAAGTTTTTCACCCTTTAAATATTTTTATATTTTTTTCAGTTTTTAGAAAATTAAACACATTTCTTTGTTTTTCTAATTAAAATCAGTAATAAATAACTTAAACTTTTCCCCCAAGAACTTTGATTTATATTTTGATATCTTAAATTGAAATTTAAAAGCATTTCAACACGTCTGAAACATTTACCAAATAAATAATGTCTATTTATTGTATTATACAAATAATATGACATGAAAATCAATTTTAATATAAGTGCATGATTCAAATCAAATAAAAGTGAAATTACAATACATCATTTTTTTTTTTTTGAAAACAAAACGATATTGAATAACGCAAGTTATTACATGGTTTGAAAGGGCTTTCAAAAATGTCAATTTCAAGAAGGATACGGATTAGAACAGAGTCAAATTTGTCTAACTTGGAGAAAAATCAGGAAATTGAAATTAAATAAGAACAAATATGACTTGAAATAAGGTTCTCGAACGGGATTCCGCTGTTCGAGTACAAACGCACAGAACGCCAATACTCTTACCGTCGTCCGCGGAGGCCCCGGTCCGCCCCGCACTATGCGGGTGCCACAGGGCTACGAGAGTAGATGACCACTCTACCAGGTGTCGCGTATTGTTTTTTTGCTGCGTCACGGAAACAAATAATTAGGGCAATTTCAAGTTTCATCATTGGAAACCCATGGAAAAATATTGGATTCATGCCCCGGTTCACAAAAAGGTAAGACACTTTAAAATTCAACAGTTATTATTTGATAAAATTAACTTTTATTTAATAAGTGTATAATAGATTAGGGTTAGTTTGAAATTGTTATGCCTAATCGGAGGTTTTTAATTTTTGAAATTTTTACTTTTTCACCGATTGACTTAAAATTTTGAGCGAACATTTACGTTGTTAATATCTATTAATAAAAAAAAATGTGTTACGATGTCTCAATAATATCCAGCCTAATTAACCTAATTATTTTTCACCACGTGGTCAATTTGGGGGAATTTTGCGAAATTTTTAATTCCTACAAATAGTTCTATTTATTATTTCGTCGTGAAACTTTACACTAATTTTACAATTATAACGATGTATTTTTGTGACAAATTTGGTTTGATTATTTCAACTTGCATAAGCTCCAAATTAATAAAATTTAAATTTTCATTTCGGAGGAGTAGTTCAAGTTTTAATTATATGTTTTGTCAATCGAACATGAAACACCACTCTGTAGTGAATTTACTCATTTTTATTAAAGAAATGTCGAAACTTAAAACTAAAAATGTTTTAGGATTTTTATTGCATTAATTTCTTTTGTTATTAGTTGTTATCTACTATTTTTAATTTGCTGGGTACATTTTTTGCAGTTTATCTACAGATTTTCTGCAGAATATTTAAGTATATTTGAAACATGCTTTCTTCACAAAATCTGCAGAAAAAATCTGCAAAAAATTTGAGCATATTTGGAACACGCTTTCTACAAAAAATCTACAGATAAAAACTGCAGATTTTCTTGAGAAAGCATGTTCCAAATATGCTTAAATTTTCTGTAGATTTTTTAAAAAGATTTTCTGCAGATTTTTTTTTAGCTGGGGTTGCAATACGACGCGATGTTTGCGACCGTAAGCAATGATTCGTGTATCAATGCAATATAGAATGAGAAAGATATAAAATACAATACAGTATTTAATTTTGACTTATTGAAGCAATGATGCTGTTAATTAAAGTGATTCATACAGATTTAGCTGTTCAGAAAACCACAAGATTTCAAATAATAAATCAAATACATCTGCGTAATTCGTAAAAGGCAGGGCTGCGGAGAATGACCGACTCCGAAAAGAGAGAGAAAAAGATTTTTTGTGTTGAATGGCAAAAGAGAAATAAATCTTCAAAGCTGAAAGTAAAATTCAGCTTTCTCCCTCTGCAAAACAGTAGATCCAGTTTCTCTCGAGAAGTTATGTTTACAAAAAAAAAAAAAAAAAGAAAACGCAGGAAGTAATCAGAATTTTTAGACTATTCGATTCGTATGAGAGGCTTGCTTCACGTTGGTAAGAATCAAATTTTATTTTTTGGAGATTAGGTTAGACGAAAAAATAATAAAAGCTTCAGCGTCATTGTTTAGTAATTTGTTTTTCATGTTGAATTTTCGAATGAATGTTGCTATTATGAAAAGAAAAGAAGTTTTCAAATGGGTTTATACTTTTTAACTCTACCTGTTTGAGGGCACGATGTAAATTTTTTTCAAAATTGAGGTTGAAAGACCATCCTTTTTAATTTCTTACATTCGAATCAGATTCATAAAGCATTAAGATTTTTAACAAATTTTCATTTAACAAGCTTATTAATGAGTCGAGTAATATAAGTTATCACAAAAGAAAAACTTAAAACCCATCTTCCTGTTTTCAGATTAATTGAGGGCAATTCCGGAGAAGATAAAATTAGTGAAGTATGAATTTATGAGACTTGATCAGATCCGCCCCCTGCTCCTTTCGCTCGCAAATCCCCCGTTCGTTACAGCCAGGGTTGCCAGATTTAAGAACAGTAAATACGGTACAGGCAGTAGCATAGCCAAAAGGGGGGGGGGTACAGGCCCCCTGCGAAATGACTAAGTGTAAATATATGATTGAAGAAAAATGCATTGTGCTGAAACCAAACATTTTACTCAAGTGAAAAAAATGGAACAAGAAAAAATATGCATATATATTGCTTTTGTACTATATAGTATAACATACAAAAAATATTTTGAAGGGAAAATTGATAAAGTAAAATGGGCGGGGAAGGGAGGACGAAATGAGGTGTAAAGTGAAAGAAAAAGGTGAGGGAGAGGGCGCTGTTAGGCGCAGTGCTTTATTGCAATGATTCTCAATGTTTCCCTAGAGTGAGGAAATATTTCTCGCTGCATTCAAAACATTGGTTTCCCTTGTATCAATGAACTAGATGCATATTCTGAAAAAATACCCGTTTAGAATCTATCAAAAGGTACTTCTCCTTTTTCTAGTTCCCTTCAAATTTCTTGGAATTTTGTCCTCGCGTGGGCTTTCTGAGGAGATGGGGAATCTATTTTGCATTACATTTTGCTGCTTGTTTTAAATTCAAATGCATCCAAAATTCAGCAAATTACCGCCCAATAGCCAGGGCTAAAGCAGCCCTGGCTATTGGGGCTAAGCTGCCTTTGCCTTCAATCCTCGAACTGAACTGAGCCATTGCTTCTGTCACTCGTCTGGTTTGCGCTAATTCTATATTAGCTACCAGTTTGTTGTGCACTCTTGGCTTCCTTACGAGGTTTTCCATCTCCAGCTCAGTCACTTTCCTATGCCGGGCTGATGAGTGCTAATCAGCACGAAACTGCAGTCCTCGGCTGGAAATGACTGAGCTGGCGGTGTATTTCATGTAATTGTGGCATTCAAAATTGTTACTTGCCATTATAACAGTTAAATAAAATTTTCATCTCTAAAACCTATTTTGCTTATTTTTAAGAAGATCTACATATCAATTTGTAAAACTTACTGAGGCCCCACAGCTTTCTAGGAGTAAGAAGAAGCGGGAGGGTGGGGGGGGGGGGAGATTTTTGAGGTTAAGGGCGGTTACTGGGTGTATTTTTAAGGTGTGATACAAAACCATGTTTAAAAAGCTTTCGGAAGATTCCTTTCAGTATGGTTATGAATGAGCACATTTTTAGAGGAACTCTAATTCAAAGAATAAAACAAGCAACAGAGCGGAATTCAGTATTTAGATCGACGTTGATAGCAACAAGTGCTAATTAATTTTTTACTTGCGTTCGCTATAAGAACAACGTTGCAATCGAAAAATTTTCTTGTTCAATGTGACAACTTTATCTGAAATAATAATGCAAGGAATCGGGGAGCAAAACTTGTTTTTTAATGCCACACCAGCCAATGGGGAAATCTGAATGAGTAAAATAATTTTAACGTACTATTAATAAACATGTGGATTTTACAATTGATCAGACATAGAATTAAATCTTACAATTTAAACGAGCTAAAAGAAGGTAACAAATACAAACTAAAATTCAAACTTTTATCAGGTTATTAAAAAATCCCCATTTTTGAGTTTTAAAATTGGGATGATTTGAACAAGAAATTTAGCCAGCAGAAAAAGCCATTTTGGTACAACTGCCATCCATGATCATTAAAGACCATAATTTTTGTGGTTTTCAAGAGGAGTATTTTTTTTTAAATGTTTTTAATTGGTGTCTTTTTTTTTTCTTTTTTGTGGCCATTATGCCGGAAATGATCAATAAATAAAATTAAGAATTAAAGAAATGAATTAGTCAAGAAATGGCCCTTCCTATGCCTTCAAAAACCATATTTCCTATTTGATTTTAGTCCTGTAACAATTCTTTTCAAATTTTTATGTGTCTTCAAGTTGTTATTAAATTCATTGCAATCTACGTTTAATGAATTGATAGCCACAATAAGTTCTGCTTTAATGAACTGAACAGAAAACCTGTTAGTACGTCAGTCCACTTCAAATTCAGATTCGAAAATGCTCATTCAACAAATGAATAAGATGGTGGAATGCTAAGTTAAAAGGAAACAACTTTAAACAAATTTACTTCGTTGATGAAAATTCATTGTACAGATATAGATCATCTACTGATACAAAATGTTACTGTTCTACAATAGCTAGTCAGAAAACTGTACTTTAATCATTAACGAAATTGGTCTTAAAGCCAAAAGGGGATTTTTATCTGTGAAATCAAACCACTTTCTCGCGCGGGTAATCACAGCTGTTTCAAGAAATTTCTGGTATCCCTCAGTCATTGTACGTTTTTACCATTCAGACAGACTTTTTCTACCGTCTTAATGTTTTAAGGTTTTAGTGACGAACGATCCATAAAACTTATCTTTAAATCTGCTCTCTAGCTACTTTTAAAAAATAGTCACATGATTTTCTCATCGATCTTTATTTCACATTCCTTGCTTTGCTTTATTTTATTCCGTTAAAATAATGTCTCGTTGTATGAAATATTGTTATTAGCTAGAATACGGGACTTTAGCCGTCCCGTATGGAAGTTCCCCGGGACGCGGGACAATTTTTCAAAATACGGGACTGTCCCTTGAAATCCGGGACGCCTGGCAACCCTGGTTACAGCGGTAGCTCAATTTAACCTATAGCGGGTGACAGTTAATAATTTTAATGCTTTAAGCCCTGGATGCCCTCCAGATATCCTGGATGTGCTGCCCCTTAAGGTTTTAAGGGGTGGCTTTCCCTGGATGTCCTGTATTTAAGGTACTAGTATTGCTTTGGTAGACATTGAGACTCCGAAAGAGCTAGGGTCACAAACACACAGACATACAGACTAGTGATGTGCGGATTGTTAATATGGATAATTCATGTCTATAGTGCAGCTCTGGTTTGTTGAGCTGTGACTTTCACTATGTTTACCTGTTTTAGGGGAGTTGAGTAAAAAATTGGCTCAGATTTTCATTGGAATATTTTTGAAACACTACTAAGAAAGTTTCTCAGCTCAACTTAGCGCCGATTACCCCTCCGTATTTTCCGAAACCGAGGTAAACATTGTCAGAGTCGGAACTCAAGTTCTCAGAGTCGCACAATAGATCTGCAGATACATATCTCAACGTTTTTACCCAATTTCGTCCCGAACCAAGTTTAAAATTTGTGACGGAAGGTATTTGCGTAAAGGTACAGGCAAATCCATGTCTGGCGAAAACATTATCAAGAAAATGATTCATTATCAAAAAAAGTTCTAAGAAGAGTAGTGGAAAGTCGGTAAACAGGAATGTGTTCCAAACCTAATCGCCATACCAATACCAATAAATCGCCATATTTATGATTGAAAGGGGATGGACAGGTGGTGAGGTCTTGTCACACTTCAGTGATCTTCCAACAGAGTAGGAAGGGAAAAGTGTCACAGATTATCTATCTCCGCCACTGAAACTAAAGAGAGAAAATATTCCCTTTAGCTTCGGGACCTCGTGGCCCCTTCCCCCTTTTCAGCACGTGGTGGTTAGCACAGGGATAATGCATGGATTTCAAAAATGGTTGTTGAGTTCGTGAAATCGCAAAGCGGAGGCAAGCTTACATTAACCTCAGATAAATAATAGCCGATGATAGAGTAACCCGCGTGTTACTCGATCAACAATGTAACTCGCGCGACGGCATGATAATTTGATAATATGTTTTTGATACAAAACCTCAATTTCTCCAAAATTCCACCAAAATTTTTACGAGAAACTAAAATTAAAACAACACTTCCAAGTTAAAACATGAATAATCTTTACATAAAATATTCAGATTTCTCTTTATAATTCGATGTTTATTAAGAACTACATTTTACGCTCTTATACATATCAAGCAGGGGCGGACTGCATCCCTCAAGAGGGCATCAACCTTGACTCTTTTAGGGTGCACGTCATGAGTAAACGAGTTCGAAAACGGGGGGGGGGGAACCCCGAAGGCGCACAGGTTTGCGGACACAAAAAATAATAAAATAATTTGAATTTTTGGCATCTTAAATTCAAATTATGTTTTTCGTAATCACGAGCATGTGTGTTTTTGTGGAGGCGTGTGCGTGTGTCTTTGTGTTGGCGTGCGTGTGTATGTATGTATACGGGAGTTTGTGCGTGTGTATGTACGCGTGTGCGTTAAGGTCTGGCGAAAACAGTCTCTAGGACGAAGCCTGGAGACTTTGCTCGCTAGAAGAGCTGCATCGGGAGGGGACGGAGGTGCTGCAGGGGGAGGCGGAGGGAGGGGGAAATAAAGTCATAGGAACATCAAAACAGTCAAATGAGAACAATAAGCAATGTGATTACTCAATTAAAAATAATTTAAAATAATAATAATAATAAACATTGAAGGTGCACAAGTTCGATGGCGCAAGGGAGGGCGTGCCGGCCCGCCGATCAATGGGCCGACGAGCCAGTTCGCCCCTGTCTACAAGGCACACTTTTGATGTTTATTTGAATACAATTTTTATTTGAAAATAAACTTTTTTTTTTACATTGGTAAGATTAACCACTGAATGTATTTGCCCATATCTGTCTCAGGCAGCAGTTAATGGCAAATGTGTACATGGCCGTGTCCTGTATCTCGAGTTATTTCATTTCTAATGCCCATCTAAGATCCGTTTTATTAAAAATAGACAGGATATCTTATAATTAGACTTACTTACCACAGATTGTTCCACAAATCAGTATTATTCTTCTGTAAACGAAATAGCACATTTCGATGATTCGTCATGAGTCTGTTAGGATTCTTTTATTCTAAAGCAGTTGCGCTTGGCGTGGCGAAGGTAATATATCCATTTTTATTATGTTACGTATCCTAAAAGTAAACAGTTTATCGTTAACTGATTTTCTAAGTGTTCTTAACGTGTTTCAGTTACTATTGTTGTAACTTGATTAACTGAATTATTAGCTATTCTTAGGCTTCTAAGAATGACAATTTCATTTAAATTGAATTTCATATTTTGAAATTCAAAATAAACATGTAATTAAATCATTTACATTTTGAAAATTGTTTGATAACTTTAACTCCTCCCCTCAACCATATCCATTGAAAATTGAAAAAAAAAAAAAAACATAACTGACACTATAACTCTATTCATTTTCGTCAAAAAAAAAAAAAAAAAAAACTCAATCATTCATTACTAGCTTTTCCAAAAAAAATAAAGTGCTTTTTGTTGTTCCTAAAGATGCTGCTACTAGTTTAAAATAATATGATCAACAAACATTTAAAAAATAAATTCATTTAGATAAGCGCATAAAAAATAAGAAACAATGTTTCAGTTTTTTACAAATCACGTTAAAAAATCCGATTTTGTAAAAAAAAATGTTGCGTTGGAACAAACTTAAAAAACCAAAAAAAAAAAGATAAGATAAGGGTAAAAACGCTATCCACTCTTTTTTAAGAAACTGTTTTCCCCCTAACTATTCAAAAGGAAATTACAAAAAAAAAAGTGATAGCACACTCAAACTTTAGTGATGCTTATTATGCGAAATTCCTCTCCCCCCCCTCCCGTTAATCTAACGAAACCGCACACTGAACCGCTCGCGGTCATCCTCCGCCCTCTGCTTTTGCCTTGAATTCACTCTTTAATGATACCTCGACAGACTTAATAGTTATGTCTTCCTCATACCCATAGTATCCTCCACTCCTTAAATGTATGTGTGTAGGCATGTGTGTTTGTGTCTGTGTGCAGTCATGAGTGTGTGGGTAGTTGTGTGTATGAGTGTTTGTGTGCGTGGGGGCGGGGTATGTGTATGTGTGTGTGTGTAAGCATATGTGTTTGTGTCTGTGTGCAGGCATGAATGTGTGGGCAGTTGTGTGTATGTGTAGGTGTCTGTATGCATGCGTGTGTGTATGTGTTTGTGTATGTATGTGTTTATGTGTGCGTGTGTGTTGGTGCGTGTATGTATGCGTGTGTGTGTAGGATATGGACGCAACCTGGAGACGGTTTTCGCTAGAAGAGCAGCATTGTGAGGCCGGTCGACGCGACGGGTGGTGCTGGCAGAGGGTGGCGCCGCGCCGGTGGGAAAAATGATAGCACGCCAAAAACAGTCAAATGAAAGCAATAAGCAATCGTGATTGCTCAAAAAAAAAAAAAAAAAAAAAAAAAATGCAACCAAAAAATTTAAAACAAAAATTTAAAAACAAAAATTAAAAAGGGTGTTCAGACTTAGGGCACATAGGCGGGAGGGCGCATCGGTCCGCGGGCGGATGGGCCAGTCCGCCCCTGGTTGCACACTTTCAAATTATTTATTGAAACTTTTACGTAGAGAACTTTTGTTCACATATACCAGTGTTTAAGAAAGAAAAAGGTTATATATTTCAAACAGAGAGCATTCTGTATAAAAAGCAGATTAACAATATAAAGAAGGCATTAAATCTGTGTCACAACCAGAGTTGCGGATTAGGAGAAAAAATGCCCGATTCCGACTCCGGGAATCTTAGAGCCTCCAACTCCGACTCCTTTAGATAAAAATTTGTCCGACTCCTACTCCACAAGCACTGGTAGAGTTGCGGACCTTGGGAGAAAATGACAGACTCCGACTCCTGAAATTTCAAACCTTCGACTCCCTATTCCCGACTCCGACTCCACAGTCCTGGTCACAACTGCCATTAATTATGGTTCTACGGTACCATATGTAAAATAATAACTGATTGCGCAAATTTTACAATTTGAAATAGGTAATTACGTGAAGAAAAATGCATTTATGACACCAACAATGATCGTACCAGTGTATTAGTCGGGACATTTTTTTTCCATTGTGAGTTATGACAGGTATTAATATGTGCAGGTTTGTTATGTCCCCAAAAATATTTCTACGTGTCGATAAATCAGTTCTAGATTTAGGGACTTATCCCCAAATTCATGATCAGAAAAATGATCATCCTAGGAGAGGACTCTGTTCCTACATAAAATAGTAACACCGAACAGTATTTTATTTTACTTCATTTGTTTATCTAGCTGTACCAGCACGGCTTTGCGCGTAGTACAAAATTAAAAAGTTATTAGGCTCGCCTGTGTATTTACAGTTAACGTATATTTAGCGTTAAGTTATTTTTTTTTTTTTTTTTTTTTTTTTTCAAGTATTTTCAAGTTTTTTTTTTTTTTCAAGTCATTTTGTTCATGTATTTGACAGATTTGAAAACTTAGCAATACAACTACCAAATGATTCGTCGCTATTACTACAGTGAAAGTATTTTTTTTTTAGAAAAAAAAAATGTCAAGGAAATCGAAAACATGGTTGCATGTGCTGGTGTACGTTTGACGCTAGTCACTGAATTTGACGCATCATTTTCGGTTTTAAAATGCAAAATAAGACATTTTTTCCAAAATTAAACACTATAGAAAGAACGTCGTAATAGCAATATTTTAACAAGAAGTTCCGTCTAGAACTAGACGAGCCTACTTTCCCGTATACCCATACTACTTTCTAGTACCTGATCAATATTCTCAAAAATAGCTAAAATCGCTAATTTTTTCAAACATATTTTTTTTAATATTTAAAGCTGATTTCTAGGAATAAAATATTCCTTACTTTTCTTCAAAAAAACGAACAAATAAAATAGCAGCACCTTTTAAACAAAGCAGCTAATACACTTCTTTCCATTAAAAAAATTTTTTTAACAGCTTTCAAAACGAAAAAATAATAATAAGTTCATTAAAATAAATACATCATATAAAAAAAAATCGTTTCTTTTTCCCCTGTTGCCGAAAATAATTTTTTAAACGAATTAATGCACTTACCAAAATAAAAAAAAAACAATAAAATGTCAACTTAAAGAAATAATTTTCATTGTAAAAAAAAAAAAAATCGTCTGCGCATATTTTTTGAGTTTATTCACCGAAAACTAAATACCTAAATTAAAACTTTAGCGTGAAAATAAAAACAAATCATATCAACAATAATTATTTCACAGTTAAAACCACAGCAGTGGAGTCGGAGTCAATCTCATTTTGGGATAAAAGAGTCGGAGTCGAATATCCAAGAATCGGAGTCAGTCATTTGTCCTCCGTGTGTAAATGTTTGCCAAAGCTACGAAGTCAGAGTCGAAGTCGGGGAGTCGGAGTCCGATTAATTGTCGGGAACAGGAGTCAGAGTCAGTGTCAGGTCCCCCTAAATTCTCGGAGTCGGAGTCGGGAGTTGGTCGTCAAGAGCTATTTCCAGCAAAGTTTGTTTGAAGTAAATCCGCCTTCAAGTACGGAATCTACATTGACTTTCAGTTTCCCCGTAGGCGCTAATGTTAAGGGATTTGAACTGTTCAAAATTGAACGGAAAATTGTTCAAATCAAAAAGATATCTTATATACAAGTTTTTTTATCAAAAGCTTTTTCCTACAAAGTTTGTTTGAAGCAAATTCGCCTCACAGTTCGGAATTGCTTTGAATTTCCCCGTAGGCGCTAATGTTAAGTTTTTTTGAACTGTTGAAAATTGAACAAAAAATAGTTCAAATCAAAAAGTGAAACATGGGAATGAGGTGTCCTTGCCGAGATCTTTCGAACAAAAAAAAGTTTGTTCGAATCGGACTATTCATTCAAAAGTTATTAGGGGGGGACAGACAGACAGACCGACAGACAGACCGACAGACAGACAGACAGACAGACCGACAGACAGACAGACAGACAGACCGACAGACATTTTTCCCCATCTCAATACCCTACTTTCCAATTTTTAATTTTTCAATATTCATTTAATTATTTTATTTATTTTTGACTTTTTTTTGTTTTTCACGATATTTTTAAGATGCATTAAGCCTTCTTTCATGCTTTTTTCTTCTTTTTCTGACTTTTACTGGGAAAGTAGGCTAAAAATTCACTGAACATAATTCCATAAAAACTCAGACTCTAAAAACAGGCGACTTTTTCTTACCAGTTAAAATATTTCAATTTAAATCATTTTCTGCAAGCAAAGAATTTAGATCGCAAAGAATTTAGATCGCAAAATAAGTACTTTTTTAAAAATGTTTCCTTATTTTATTTATTATTATTATTTTTTTTAAAGTAATGAAAAAGTCTAAGGAACTAAAAGACGCAACATACAAAAGTTAATTTCCGTTACGAAACTAATTCTATTCATCTTAATTTTTTGATTTTATTCCCGAGCTCAATCATTTAGAACTGTTTTGTTTGCTTAAGGTAAGCCTTGGATTCCGATTTTCTTAAAACAAGTCTTAAAGCTCTTCTAATTCTCGTAAAATTTTCGAACAAACTTCATCTTCTGCAAAAAGTTCTAAGCTTTCAAATGATCAAAAACTTAAAAATGTGCATGAAACGTTTATTCTCCATATTATCAAATTTCTGCGAAAAATAAGTTTTAAATTGGAGAAAAAAAAGAACAAAATCGAATTTTCGAAAAACCGCTTCGAGGTGCACACCTTCATGCTACAAACTAATTTTGTGCCAAATTTCACGGAAATTAGCAGAACGGTGCGCGTCACAGAGATCCAGACATCCGGATAAACTTAAGCTTTATTATTAGTAAAGATAAAGATAAAGATTATTGAATAATAAGAAGTTTTCATTTACTGAATTGAGGTCCGGAATCCGTCAGCCGAACCTCAGGTTGGAGATTCCTCGCGTAAAAGAAAAATTACCAAATTTATAATGTCAATGGACTAATTGCCTGAAATATTATAAGGGCGCGAACGTCATTCAACGGTATAGTGCTTCAATTCGTGATTGCTCAAAAAAGAAAAAAAAAAAACTTAGAAAGTGCATTTAAAAGTAGAAACCGGAACTTTTAATTCCAGTTTTTCGGTCATCTTTGGGCCCCACTCAGGACCGACGAGAGAAGAACGAAAAAGGGGGGTGGGACTCCGAATAATAAGAGAAAACGTAAAGACTTCACATGTAGCTATAAAAAGTTGTTTTCGCAACACAGTTAAAAAAATTTTTTTTTTATGCGGTGGATAGCGACCGCATAAAAAAAGTCTCACGCAGAAAATAACCCAAAAAGTTATCTTTAAACGAAATCAAAAAAACCAAAAAGGTGATAATTTTGCCGACTCATAAAAAATTTTCCGAATAAGGAAATTTTTAGGAGGTCACAGTGACTTCCCATCGGAATGCTCCAGTCGTCACTTGAAGATACTACCTCACACTCGTTTTATAAATAATTTCCGCTTGTTTTATAAATACTTTTCACATACCGCACAAAAAAAAAAAAAAAAGACCGCACAAAAACAGGTTTGGGTGTTTAAAAAAAAGGAATTATATAAGTATTATTAGTACATTGACGGCCGTATCGTCACAGAACAAAGAAAAAATACATTCTTACTGTTAATAGTTAGAATCAAGTTACTTTGGTTATAATTTTTCCTTTTATTTTTCTTGAGTCTATAAAGTATTACGGCGTAAACCGCACATTGATACGAAAATTTTTTGTTTTTCTATGAGTTTTCAAAACGTGTCAAGGGCTTTTTGGACACCCTGTATATTTTAGTTTTTGCTCTAATTGTAGATGCATAGCATATATTCACATCAGAACTTTTAGTATTCTATTTTAACTTTTTATTTTTTTTTCTTCTAAATTTTGGTTTATATAAAAGATGTCTGAAAGTGTTTTCTGTTTTTTGGTCTTATGTTTCCCAAATCAATCTAAAAGGATTTTTATGATTCAAATGCAACAAAATGCATTTCAAACACTTTAATATGTATATTTTATTAAAATGACTATTGAATGATTTGTGTTTGATAAGCGGTTTATCAACACTTTCATTTTAAGATGTTATGCTAGTAAGAGTAATTGAAAATCAAATCATCGTAAATTTTTTATTCTATTACTATAATTTGAACAGAAATTTCCTTCAAACATACTGTTCACTTTCCAATTTTACGAGTACTCCTGCGTAAGAAAAGCAGGAAAAAAAAAAGGTGGAATTGCCGATGCAAAACGTCTCATTATAAACAGACTTCAAAAAGGATGTTTAGAAAACTTTTTCATCTTCTACAAAGTTGGGACGGGAGGCGAGGTGGACGAATTGTTTGTTAGATTAGGTAGAAAAGTTTTTTTTTTTCACAAAAATCATTTTCTCTTCTCGCCGGTTTTATTACGTGAAACCTGTTTCGCAATGTCCAGCGAATCAAAATCTCGGATTCTTCGAAGTCAGTCGAATTGCTATTTGGAAGGGGTGGGTTCGAAACGCTTGTGGGCACCCACAATCCATTGGGGTCTATGATTATCTTCGTAGCAGCCCAAGATCCGAGTCATTTTGAAGTTGGACAGAACCGTGTGGTCGTTTTCTGCGAAGACATGACAGGTGAGATTGAACCTTCTAATAATCCATATGAGGAAAATATGGAGTCGGACATTGAAGTGAGACAAAACATCTGGGATATATATACGACTAGGGCTGTGTATCAACAAGCTTTCTACACCGTACGGGCTTTAGAACTAACATGCGTAGTTTTGGAGCCTCCTGTTTCAATTCACCCCTACATATCTTCTTTGGCTATGCAGTCTGTCCGAATGGAGAGCCTGATGGCAACATACGCAGACTTGCGAAGTCTTGCTCATGAAATCTTCAGGAACATTTTAGTGCTGGGTGGCACTGATGCCAACCCTTACGACTTCATAATTCCAACAAACCCAAGGGAAAACCGGGCTGCTGCTTCCGCAAACGCCCGTAATTTAATGCAGTGCCTGGAATCTATGGAGCTACGCTACGCTCTCAGACGGGGATTTTACTCCTACAGAGATGCCGCTGAGGTATGCCGAGTTCTGGAGCATGCTCTGAGTAAGTACAATCATTGGTGTGTCATACTTTCTGGTGAACAATACTATGAGCAAAACGCACTCATGAAAATTTATTTTCGTGGGTGTATATTTTCTGCATCTAATTTAGCATGTGAACATATTTTTTTGCTGGAAATAACCTTCCCTTTCCCTACTTTTAATGTATAATTGCAAAAAAGATTTGCTGATGCAATCTTTAGAGTGTCGTACTTTCTAGTGAACAATAAGGATATTATGAGCAAAACGCACTCATGAAAATTTATTTTCGTGGGTGTGTATTTTCTACGTCTAATTTATCATGTGACCATATCTTCATGCTGGAAATAACCTTCCCTTTCTCCACTTTTAATGTTTCATTGCAGAAAATATTTGTTGATACAACCATTAGTGTGTCGTACTTTCTAGTGAACAATAAGGATACTATGAGCAAAACGCACTCATGAAAATTCATTTTCGTGGGTGTGTATTTTCTGCGTCTAATTTATCATGTGACCATATCTTCATGCTGGAAATAACCTTCCCTTTCCCCACTTTTAATGTTTCATTGCAGAAAAGATTTGCTGATAGTTCGTTCATTTCGGCCCTGATCTCAAACCACTCCCGAAATAAACTTTCGTGAGCAGGTAAATGGAAGTATCAGCAGAAATGAGTTTTCGTGATATTTGAAGAAACGCGTTTTGAATTAAATACCAACAGGGAAATGTTGGAATTAGACGTTTTTTTCGCGCTTTCTTATTTATTTACTTTTTTTAATTTAGCGGAAACTAAATAAGCAAGTTTGTGCAATTAAGCTAACATACAATAGATGCCAAAAATAAAAAAATAAAAATAAAAAATGACAAATTTGCAGTTACTACCCTCTACCTACCCACGGCAGAATAAACGTGAGTGCGTTTTTGAAAACTTTGAATTATTTGAAAAAAAAAAAAGAGTAAAATCCTCCTTAGCCACTACACTCAAATGAGTGTAGTTGGGGCCCGATAAAAATATCAGGAGGCCCAAGGCCGAATAATTTTTTAGGGACCACTGTATTCACATTTTACAATTTTAGTCATTGGATAAAACGATTTTAGACATTGACTAAAACAATTTTTGACATTTGGGGAATAGCGTGGGCCGTAAGTCAAAGCCTATTCGGCCTATTCAGCAATCAGGCCCCGAGTGTATTGGCTGGCTGACAAGGATTCCCGGTCAGGCCACCTGCGTAATGCGAAGGTATTGGTAGTTTTTTTTTTTAGTTTTTTAAACTGTTTAACAAAATAAATTTAAGTTAGCACATAAGGATGTTATTTACACATATGCTACATTTAATTATCATATTTTATGTTTAATTTCGGTTGATAATAGATAAATTTATTTTTGGGACTCATTCTGACATTGAGCGTTTTTCGCTAAAAATTCCTTCTAATTTTTGAGATTTCAATCTTCGTGATCTTGTAAATATATTTTGGCAATTGGAGGTTGTTTTGACATGTGCTACCTCAGATTACCTTGTTTTATTTTTTATTTTAATAACTAACAACTTAATCACCTTTGTCTTTGTTTATATACTACTTATTTGTTGATTTTAATTTGCAAGCTTGATAGTACTAACTTATAATCAGTTATTAATGATTTTTTTGGAAACAAATATTCAATGTAAACAAATCAGCACATAACGAATAAATACCTTTGTGCAGAAAATTAAAATAATCAATTAAGCAACGTTTTGAAACACAAAAATTGTAAATTACATCAGACGCGTGTTTCGGTGTTACAAGGGACTTCTGGATGAAAAGTCATCCTCTTTTCTCGGATGACTTTTCATCCAGAAGCTCACACTTCTTTGCATTGAAAAAGGTGTTTCTTGTAACACCGAAAACGTGTCTGCTGTAATTTACTACCTTTGTGTTTCAAAACGTTGGTTAATTGATTATTTTAAATCAGCACATAATATTCTAACTTAGAGTTTACAGTTGAAATGTAATATTTTATGAAGTTGAATTTATGTACATCATTACCTTGATCTAAAATATTTAAGGTATATTACAGGGGTGATTGTGTTTGTGTTACACACCAGAAAATTCCTTATTGTTCGTTATGCTTTTATCTCCCCACCTCTGATTGTTTCGTTTTCTCTCAAATTGTTGGCGATTGTGTCACATATTAATACGAGGTTGACAGGCCACGCAGAAACGGGGAAAAAAACCCGAGGAATTTAAAAATTAAAAATAAATAAATAAACTGTTTTTTTACGCAAAAAATTTTTAAACATATAATCTACCAGAAAAAAAAATAAGAAGAAGAATAAGAATAAATAAATAAAATAAAATTAAAAATGGTACTTTCATTTTAGAGTCTTTTTTTTTATTAATATTAAAATGTCTGTAACGAAAAAAAAATTATTTAATGTTTTATTTTTCATGCTTCTTTTGTTTTATGCAAATTTAGTTTAAAGAGCGTAAGATTAGTCATCAATATTGATTGTTCTGTTTATTTATTGCATTTTTTATCTTTTTAGAGAGACAAGTTTAGTTTTTTTTTTTTCTCATGAATTAAAATATAAGTATTTCAATTTTACTTCCCAAATTTCATGGGAAGTTATTTATTTATTTATTTTTCCGGTGATGAAACTATCAGGATATTGATGTTCTTATGCAATTTTCAGAGTTCACTCATTGTTTGTAATGCTACATAAAAATAATATTTTTGAATGCCCACCTAAGGGGAGGTCATGGCACAGACTGCGCCATTGATATTTTTAGGGGGGTTGTTTTCAGGGGAACGTTTTTCTTTTTTCGGAGGGGAGGGGGCTCTTGCTCTTGGGGGATCCTCGTAAATCGTAATATTTAGGTGGGTGTGCCCTTGCTCAAGGGGGGGGGGTGCTCCGATATTCATACAGGGAAAAGTTATTTTTTCCCCAGAACTGAGTGGCATCCTTGTAATAACATTATTCATCGTGTAGACCTGTTGAAGGCAATTCTGAAATTATTTTACTTTTATCATTTTCTTAGCTGTTTCTCTACTTTTGATGCTGTCATTATGCAAATTACGCTTTTGTATCTGCCATTGGAGTCAGATTTTACTCATCTATGCTGTATACCAGCGGTTCTCAACCTTTTTACACCCGCGGACCGGGAAAACATTTTGAAAAAATTTCTTGGACCGGTCAGCTATTTCCTTTTGTATTTATTTATTTATCTATATTTATTTATTTATTTACTCATTTATTAGTTTGAAAAAATAAATAAATAAATAAATATAATTTAAAAAAAACTACTGATTGATGGACATATACAAAGTATTAGATCCTCTCCTTTTTTTACAGGAATAAATAAAACTTGAACTGGTGTTAAGAATTTTTACAATAAGTGTAAATATGAAGATAAGGTAATTATTTCAACAGCAAAACATAGGTGAATAAATATTCAAGAAAAAGCATAGAATGAAAATTAATCGCAAAATTCACATAAAATGTATAAAACATTATTATTGCGTTTATTATTATTATTTATTTATTATTTTTATTAAGGATTATTTTGTGCCGATCCGCCGCACCACCCAGTTTAGAATAGCTGATATGTGCTTTGTTAAAAGGCAAATAAATAAATCTTCCCTCGGATGACTTTTCATCCAAAAGATCACATTTTTTTTACATTGAAAAAGGATTCATTGTAACCCCAAAGCACGTGTCTGCAGTAATTTGCAATTTTTGTGCATTAAAACGTAGGTAATTCATTCATTTAAGTAAAATTTCTTCTTATTTTCATCTAAATTTTAAAAAATGGTATTTTTTAACGAAATTATGATCTTTTTAATAGTGTGAATCGAAAAAAAGTTAAATGCTGAATCGCTGGCATAATTTTCTTTTTGTTTCATTTATTTTAAGATTTTTAATTATTCATAAAGCAATAAAACATTAATTGTAGATGTTATGTGAAATCTTAGAATCAGTTCATATTATATTCACCAGGAGATTGATATATTGCATCTAGTTATTTTTTTCCCCGTATTCAGTAGCAGTTTAGTTTTTATTTATTAAAAAATATTTGCAAAGGACAAACTGAAAATCTGTGGTGAGACTTTGATTTCACCTTAAATTACCCATAATTACATTATTACTACAAAGCTTAAATAATGTATATATACGTTGTTTATAATACTGTCATTTGTGTTTTGAGCAGGGTTTGTGATATTTTTTATTGAAATCGTATTTTTAAATTTAAATCAGATTTTTAAATTTTTTTTTAATCTTAAAAGGTTTGTAGATATTAATTACTTTACATTTATTATCATAATATATTTCATACAATAGGTAAAAAAGCAACTTTTTAGCTACTTTCATTTCTTAACAGTGGCTATTATTTAATAATAAGTAGACCAGATTTAATGCAAATGCATGATTGTTAAATTTAACGCTTCCCCCCCCCCATCTACAACCACCAATCCTTAAACTACAATTCTAGGAAACAGCGGTACCACTATTTCATAGAATTATAATTTTCAAATTTTTTAGAAGAAAAATCCATAAATTTGGTAATTTTCTATGTTTATCAGCTTAGAGTCAACAAAAGTTCTCATATGGATTCAATTGTTCGATTGGGAGGGGGAAGGAAAAAAAACCTTGATAATACATAAATCTGAACTAATGAAGCCATTCAGCTTATCTAAATATTCAATATTTTTTCAATATTCATAAATATGTTATAATGTTTAGATAAGATGTGATTTTGTTTTGTAGAAGATTTCCATCATCATATACGTTTTTAGTGTAATAAGTAATATGCTGAACAATTGCTTTTGCCAATTATATTAGTCGTGGTGTATAAGAAAAACCACAAACTTTTATTTTGCATTGAACTAATTTTGGAGTAAAAGCAATATTGAAAGTCTGAAAATCGGTAAGACACCCAAAAAGAAGGATCTATTTTGTTTTGCCATTTTAAGTTAAGATTGTATAATGCAGTATTATAATGAAATTTAGAGCAAAACATTCTAAAATTAATTTATGAAAATAAAATCAACTGAATTTAATTAATGATTTTGAAAAAAAAAAAAAACCCATGATTCAAATCAATTGATTTAAATCAATGATTTGTTTTGAAAAAAATCACTTGATTTAAATCAATCTGATTTAAATCAACGAACCCTGGTTTTGAGTAATGTTTTGGAAATGATTTTTTTTTCAATGTAAGCTTATAACTCATTAACAACTTAATTAAACATATACACAATATTTTGAGTAATGAACAATTCAAACATAAGAAATCAATATTATGTTTATCAAAAGCAGTAAATTTATATTTGTACATTTCAGCAATAGATATTAGTTTTGAAAATGACTACCCCCCCCCCCTACTCTAGCCCGATTTTCTCTTTAATACTTTCTGGCTTTTTTTTTCATGAACCCACTATTACCCCTTCCTCTCTAATTTTAAAATATGACTCAAATGTTCGAAATATTCCCAAATGTTTGCCCCGGAGAAGTCTTGATTCAAAATTTTCATTATGATTACTTTTAATACTGCAGTTGTGAAGCAACGAATTTTCGTAGCAATGGGTTTTATATTTAATCATTTAATGGGAAAATTACACGACATTTACTATTTTCCATCATAACGTTTTTAAACTAAGTTTTTTAGGAATAAATTATAGCCCAAGTTGCTCCCTGATAATATAGCTTAGTATGATAAAAAAAAAATGGTTAAAATCGGTCCAGTAGTTTTGAAGATTAGCCCGGACATACATATACACAGAAGTAGCCATTTATGTATAAAGATATGAAATGAATATTCCATGAATCTCTTTTAAACATCTTTTCTCAAAGTGTGATCATTTTTTTTTTTTTTAAGCTAACAATAAAATACAGGAAGCATTATCGAAAAAAAATCCTAATTCTGTATTGATGCGTATCCCACAATTTTCGTTTTTGTTTATTCATTATATCTATTTCATTATTTATTGTTTTCAATCCCTAAACTTTTTATTCTTTTTCAATTCCAGGATCTGCGATTGCAATCCTCGAATCAGAAGCTGCTCTTCCTCCTGAGCGTAGTATTCGAAATCGACAATTGCCCGGTGACCGAGAACAGGACGAGGGCATTCCTCGTGGTTTGTGAATCGTTAGTATTTGTTTATTCATTTATTTATACATTTTATTTTTATTATTATTACTAGCTCTGTCGTCCGGCTTTTCACGGTCTACCCCGAAAATAAAAGTTGTCTAGTGACGAGTGTTCAACAATCAGGCTTGAATAAAAAGAAAAAAATAACAATGAGTAAAATTGTGCGGCAGAGTGCGGAAAAATAACCAAAAAGGAAACATTTTAAATCCCACGATTACAGGAAAAACCTCAAAACAAAACCCAAAATTTTAATTGTTCATATTCGAGAATAAAAATGGCAACAGATCTTTCTCTTCTCCAATGATTTTCTTCACGCTACAAAAATTTTAATAAAAACATTGTTACGGAAAGTTGAGATGAAGCACTGAATAATAATTTAAACGGAGGAAAGCCTTCGAAATATAGGGACTTTAGATCGAAATCTAAGTGTCATAATTAATATATAGTTTTCAATTGATATCTCCGCTAATTATTACCAGAGGATCATGTTAAATAACCAAACATAAAGACGGGAAGATTACGAATCGATCGATACCTGGTTCGATGGTCAGTTAGTTCACTGTCATTCCGGAGAAGAAACTCGGACATAGATGACTACATAGATACATACACAGATACTTAGGTACATACATAGATACATACGCTCAGTTTTTAATTATATAAGATTAGAAGTAGCTTACTCATGGGAAGCATTCGCGCTCGGCGGAAGAAATTCAAAATCCTCGTTGTTTTAGCAATTTTTGAAATAACAGCAAAAATATGACTTGTTTGCTAATTTTTCGCTGATAGCGATGATTTTTTTTAACGATGTCTTACTCTTGAAGTTTGATAAGGTATAAAAAAAGGTATGGCGCACCACAAAAAAACACCTCTGAGAAATAATACACAGTATGCCTACTACCCTTGTCACCATGTCACCCTCTAAATTTGGGAGCGGCTGCTGCTTTTTTTTTATAAACATGGTGTCTAGGTATAGTAAATCGGATATGCGCTACGGAATGAGACCGCTCACAACGACACTAGGTGAAAAAATACAGAGTTAGCTTTCGCTCGTACCTTCGAAAAACGATACGAGATAGGAGAAAAAGTGGATACAAAGTTGTTGCGCGTTATCGATTCAGTACGGAAAGATGCACCATTGACATAGATGGGAAAGATAAAACGGTTAAAACGCGCATTTGTTTTCTTGATTCCCTAATTTGCGAAGGTAACAAATGATGAAAGAAAGAAGAAAACTTATTTATAACAATACACCTTTATTTATTTATTAACTTCAACTTTGTAATTCACTTTTTTCCCCTCTCTCGTTGCGTTTTCGAGATACGAAAGCTAACTCCAGTTTTCCACCCAGGGGTGCCAACCCCCCTAACAGCAAGGGCACCCCCCCTTAAATATCGTGAAGTCCCAGCCCCAAAGCAAGAGCCTCCCCCACCCCAAAATGAGAAAACTACCCCTCAAACCCCCTCCTAAAAATTTCAATGCCCAGTCTGCGCTATGACTCCCCGCCCCCCCCCCAGGTGAGCACCCCTGTTTCCACCAGTTGGCGTTGTGAGCAGCTGCATTCGTTAGCGCATATCCGATTTACTAGGCCTAGACACCACGTTTATAAAGATAGCAGCAGACGTTCCAAAGTTAAGACTGTGACAAGGGACTTAAGTGGGCATACTGTTCAGCGGTTCCCAACCGGTTGTTTGCGAACCCCTGGAGGTTCGCGAGAATTTTTCAGGAGGTTAGCGAAAAAAATATTGTAATGGCGGAGTTTTAACCTGTCTGTTTATGATAGTTTCATATTCAAGTGGTTTCAGGCAAATTTTGCTCCTTTTTTATTCATTTGTCTCTCGCACATTCGATACTCTTAACATGAAAACATTTACATACTTCCTGACATATTTTACATTCAAATAGTTTACTCTGTCAACCGGCAAAGTGCCGGTTTTAGCGCTTCCATTGACAATGATAGCCCTGAAGCCATGTGCTGAAAAAGCTCTACTTTTGAATACAATGTCCTCAGATGAAAGAATTTGAAAGCTTTCGTTTCCTCAGAAGCTTTTGATCGGAAAGATTGATTAAACTTGATGAAAACATTACATGGAGCATATACGAGCGTCTAAAATATTTTGATGCTTAGTTTCTCCGCCATTTGAGTCCGAAGAAGTGCTATCGCTCTTTTCTTGTGTTGAGTCAAAAATGCATAGAAGTGAGATCACGCTGTTGTTTGTTGCAATGGTTTTCACACTACATTGACTAAAATAAATTACTTCAAGCTTTATTGTCGAAAAAGGGAAAGAATGGCTAGCAAACCAAGAATACCACAGGAAGTATGAAAAATTAATTACTATAGAAAATTTTCGTGGGTGAAAGTTTGGCAGTGTGAGGTTTACACAGTAAAAAAAAAAATCAACGGAATTTAACCATGAAACTTAATTTGCGCTGTATCTAAAGGAATTTATGAAAGTTGTGTAGAAAATGTTTCTTGTAGTAAGTGAGCTTAAAAATGTGTCTTGTTAAAAATTACATAGTGTGTAAAAATTGGAGTAAATCCGTATATTAAAAATAGACGCTTCTGTTATTTTGCAATATACATATTTCACTCTGCACTTATAGCATGATTTCAAGAAAATTTTTCAGCAATCAAAATTAATGTACGCAGTATATCTTTATCAAACAGCTGGGCTCGTAGTCCTTTTCCAGGATACTTAAACCTAGAGATCTTTCTCATTTTACTGTAAGAAAAAAAGTTCATTTAGTTAATCTGAAAATTCCCTTAAAGGTATTTTAAAGATCATTCTTTAATTGACTTCTGATTTAGTGATTAGAAGTAAATGTACCCTAGTGTCAGAAAAATTTCAGCCTAACTTTAAGCCTCTTCCGCAAATATCTCATTTTCAAAATTTTTTCAAAGTTGATTGAAGCTCAACACAGAATTATCACTGTGTTTATTTTTTGGTGAATTTATTTTGTATTCATTTTTTAGCGATCATTTTAGTTCGTAGCAATATTTGTAATTCTATTTTTTTCAATTGTGTTTTTGTTCTTGTTATAAACTACGGATCAGCATCAAATTAAAAACAATCTCCCCCAAATTTTTTTGTTCATGCGTGAGAGTGCGCGCGTTTTTTTTTTTTTTTTTGAGCAATCACGATTGCTTATTGTTCTCACTTGACAGTTTTGAATTCCTATCATTTTATTTTCTAAGTCTGGCGATAAATCGCCAAGTGCCAGCCAAATTGTAACACCACTTGAGTTTACATCGAAATTAACAATGATCCCCCCCCCCCCCCAAAAGGAACAAAAGACCACTTTAGAAACATCCGAATGCAACCAAAAAGGGAGGTGCACAACTAGACCCCACTAGGAGTCTACGTACCAAATTTCAACTTTCTAGCACATACCGTTCTTGAGTTATGCGATATACATCCGCACATACATACATAAGTACATACAGACGTCACGAGAAAATTTGTTGTAATTAACTCGGGAATCGTCAAAATGGATATTTCGCGTGTTTTAGGTACTTATCCACGTGTGGTCGAGTCGGGAAAAAAAAAAAAAAAAAAAAAACCTCAACATTCATTCGGGGGTGAGAAAAATGGAAATTAAAGTCGATTTTTGAGTGAAAATTTTTTCGCGAATACAATACTTCCTTTTTTGTAAAAGGAAGTAAAAAAATGTTTGAAATGTTTAAAATCCTGCTTTCAATGAGTTTTGATTATATATCCGTGGAAGTTTCGATCAAGATTCAACTCAGATTAGTCATGCAAAATCTACATTTTCTGGCCTATGGGAGGATCGATCTCAAGACCTTTGCGTTCATGTATTATAACAAGATGCTCTTACCAACTAAGTTACTGGGTCTCCATTTTGAGGTGCTATACGCTAAAGCAATACATAATAAAGCAAAAAAAAAAAAAATTGTAATCGCCACCTATACTTTGTTAAAATATTTTTAAAAAGTTAAACTTTGATTTACCATGTCAAAATAATTGTCTTGTTTCCTAATTTTAACAACAACATAACTGTAGATCAGAATCCTGTATTGATTGCACATTATATATGCATGTAAATTTGGATCAGAATTCTGCTGAAGAAAACAAGTTATTAAAACGATTTCGGTTTATCAGGGTTAGATCTCACAACCTTCGCATTCGTAGCATGACGCTCTAACCAACTGAGCAAATGGATCTCCATTTCGAGATACTATGCATTGAAACAATGTGAAAACAGAATATATATATATATATTGAAAAAAAAACCGAAAATATGAATTTTCTCTTTATTTTTCGCCGAAAGAAATCTTTAAAATTGTTCTTCATTCATTAAGTTTGATCAAAGGGAGTTATGGCGTTGTCACAAAAAACCACTTTTGAGAAATAGTTTATAGGGTTGGATGGGGTAAGTGAGACCCCTTTTAAGAACAGTTCGTTTTTGAAGCCTCATACAAAAGTTAAAAAAATAATAATAAAATAAAATAAACTTATTGACGTATTTTATCTTGGGACTCTATTAATAAACTTGGACACCAAATGGGTATCCTACTTTCCTACTTACCCCATAGGAAGGGGTAAGTAATCTACCTTTCATTCGAATTTGAAGCAAGCATATCTAAAAAGGGAGTAAGTGGGTCTCTTTTTTAATAACGTGTGTACATTTTTAGTACGATTTTTTTTTTTTTTTTTTGCAACTGCATCCAGTTATTAGATATCTACTGGCATTTCAATCTCTATGAAGGAAATTTATAAAGCAAAAAACAAAAAATTACATTTGTGAATTTTCTTGAAAGCCTAGCCTAAAGATATATATTTTACTTTTACATGTAAAGCAATGTTGAACAAATGTAATACACTTGATAAAGATCAGTTGATCAGTTTCGGTAAATTAGCCAACATTATAAGTTGAAAATGAAATTGAAAACATTAAAGGGCAGCGGCTATTTAAAGTTGGCTGGGGGAGAATCGTTAACATTTCATCCTCGGTAATAATTACTACATCACATGCATCGGGTCAATAAAATGTCTCGCTATTTCTATTCTTTCTTGCAAATATTAGCAGTATTTTCTTTCATTTGCATCAACAACTTTCAAACTTAGAGCTATATAATATTTTATGGTTTTCTTTGAAGCAAGCTTTGCGAATACGTAGCCACCAGATTTTGCTGTTTTTATGACTGAATTATCAATTCCTTCTAGATCTTCATAATTATTTTGTTTTTACATCCATAAATTTTCTTCGTCGAAGTTGGTTTTCATTTTCAAGTCGTCACTATTATTGGGGTACTCAGGGGGAGTCATGGTGCAAACTTTGGGAGGTGGGGACTCTTGCTTTGGGGGGGGATCTCCGCGATATTGAGGGGCGTGCGCCCTTGCCCTTGAAGTGGGTGGGCACCCCTGAGCGTACCCAGTTACCCAATAGTGGGGGACGCAGTTACCCCATACAGGGAAAATTTATGGTGTAAGTGGAAACCCCTCCTCTTAGGCACTTAGTAATAATACTTTGTGTAAAAAATTCCTATAGCAGTATGCATAAAATTAATAACTGCTAACCTGAAAACACTTCTGTAAAAAATGTTGCTTGAACTCACTAAAAATATTTTATGGAAAACATTTTTTGACCTAAGTTATTTAACTTTAAAATTAGTTCAATGAACCCAAATATATGCAAATCCAATCACTGAGTAAATGTGACATGATCAGTGTAGAAAAGTACAAAATAAATACTTTTCTTCACCGAGTATAAATTAAAAGTGAAATATGCTGTATAGCTATAATAAAAGCTATATAGGGTCATTCCATGTCAAGTGATCCAAAGTTTTTTCCCTCACCTTTTTGTATTTCTTTGAAATTTGGCTCATCGATTGTACCCTTTGAGGTAATCAAAAGTCCAAATTTTTAGATCTTTATCTCTATTATTTTTTTTATTTATGACACTTTGATTTTTCGAAAAACCCGCTTTTTTTCATGGATGCTTGAACATAAAATGGACGATAACTCAGCACCAAATATAGATAGAAAGATTTGGTAAAAAGCATTTTAAAGTACATTAGTT